>NC_028458.1:22912512-23194061 GCF_000263155.2 Setaria italica | reverse complement strand
CCTCGCCGGCCGCCGTCGTCGTCTTCGCCTCGGCCGCCGTCGTCCCGCCGTCGTCGTCTTCGTCCTCGTCGCCGCCCCGGCCGCCGCTGTCCCGCCGTCACACCGCCCGGCCGCCGCCGTCCCGCCGTCACGCCGCCCCGGCCGCCGCCGTCAGGCCGCCCCGGCCGCCGCCGTCCCGCCGTCCCGCCGCCCCGGCCGCCGCCCCGCGCGCGCGAGGTCTGCCGCGCCGGCCGGTGCGCCGGGAGAGCTGGCCGTTTTCTTTTAATTTTTAATTTTGTTTTTTTAGATGGAATTGTAATTTTGTTAAGTTAGATTTTTAGATTTCTAATTTTGTTAAGTTAGATTTTTAGATTTCTAGTTAGTTTGTTAAGTTAGATTTGTAGTTAGGTTGTTAACTACCGTCCCGCCGTCGTGATCGCCGCCGTCCCGCCGAGTAGCTACCGTGAGAGTCGCCTTGTAGCCGTCGTGATCGCCGCCGAGTAGCCGCCGTGATCGCCGCCGTCCTGCCGCCCATCACAACGTAGTACCTTAGGCACCGCCCGTGGTTCCGGTGAACCGCCTCCGCCGCCCTGACCGCCGCCGGCCCGCCTCCGCCGCCCTGACCGCCGCCGTCCCGCCTTCGCCGCCCTTATCGCCGTCGTAGAAATTCGTAGAAATTCGTCAAAATTCGTAGAAATTCGGCAAAATTCGTAGAAATTCGTCAAAATTCGTAGAAATTCGTAGAAATTGGTAGAAATTCATAGAAAATCGTAGAAATTGGTAGAAATTCATAGAAATTCGTAGAAATTTGTATAAATTCATAGAAATTCATAGAAATTCATAGAAATTCATAGAAATTCGTAGAAATTCGTAGAAATTCATAGAAATTCATAGAAATTCATAGAAATTCATAGAAATTCATAGAAATTTGTATAAATTCATAGAAATTTGTATAAATTCATAGAAATTTGTATAAAGATTCCGGACTTTGTACGATTCATGTTATTTTATGATTTCATTATATACATGTATGATTCCGAACTGTGATTATATACAAATTTGTATTAAGACGATTTCTATGACTGTCATGTATGATTCCATGTATGTTTGCAGCAATAGTTGAAATGGCAGACGATGAGACCGCAAGGTATATCATGGAGCAGATAATCGCTGGTGATGGTAGTGGCGACAACGTTCCACTATCATACACGGATGAAGAGGGCACCCAGGCGGACATGTTCCTCAACATATCTGCCGATGTGAATGAAGAGCAACAGCCGCAGCAACAACTTGCCGTAGCGGAAGGTTCCGGCGAGGTATATACAACCATTCTTGTATTGTTTCACGCCACCGCTACTAGTACGTACTAATTAACGAATCTTAAACTGTTAGCCCTCCGGATCGACACAAGGGCAGAAGACCCGAGGTCGTACAAAGGTGATGGAAGGGAGGCTTGTCATCACCGAAGTTACAGATGAGGGCAGGCCGGTTGCTCCCGAGAAAGTCGCAAAGAAGTACGTTAGTCAAATCGGGGCAATCGTCCGGGACAACGTGCCTATCAGCATCAGAGAATGGAAGGGCAGAAGCGATAATCCGTACGCCCTTCCAGAGACAGAAAAGAATATGCTGTGGGAAGACGTGAAGAGGCATTTCACATTCCCCGAAGATTATAGCGAGAAGGATGTCAAAGCGTGGACACTTAAGAAGATGGCTACTCAATTCCAGACATTCAAGAAGATGCTGGACACCCACTACATCAAGAAGGGCAAAACTCCAGACTTCAACGCGTGGCCCAAGTTGAGGGACCACTGGGATGCATTTGTTGAATACAAGAGGAGTGAAGAAGGTGTGAAAAAGATCACGACCAACGTTGCAAATGCTAGTCAGAAGGGCTACCACCATCATTTGGGGCGAGGTGGGTATGGCTCAGCAATTCCCAAGTGGAGAAAGATGGAACAAGATCTGATCGAACGGGGAATCATACCTGCAACTATTGAATGGCCCGAACGATCAAAGAACTGGTACTACGCTCATGGAGGCTCCCTAAGCCAAGAGGATGGGACGCTGATTTTCAATGACAGAATACATGAGAAGGCCGAACATCTCATGAAGAACATTGAAGATTCCAAGGCTGGGAGGTTGAGGGTGGACCGAGAAAATGATGAGCTCACATTGGCCCTCGGTAATCTAGAGCACCCAGGACGTTGCCGGGGGTTCGGGGTGGTTCCGTGGAAGTTCGCTTTCCGAGGCGACAGCGCCTCTTACAGAAGCCGGAAGCGAAGAAAGGAACAGATGGAGGAGAGCTGGCGGCAGATGCTAGAACAACGAATGATGGATGAAATCAATCGGCGGGTGGCCGACGCAGTTGCGGAGTTGGCGCAATCTGGAGCACTGCCGAATCCTCACACCGCCAGCCCTTCTCAACGCCTCGGGAGCAGTTGTGCTTCTACAGGGGTCCCCGATGCGCAGACGCCCAGGTTACCCGTGGAGGAGCAACGGTTCCCCGTGGATGCCATCACGCAACGGACCTCATGTGAGCTGCATGCACCGGTCGGCAACCTCACTATTAAGGTATACTTATACATAATATTTATGCAATCTTGTCAATTGATCCAGGCCTCGAGATCGGAGTTCAACTTGTTTACTTCTGCTATATGTACAGGTAGCGTACGGGAGTGCGTTACCAACGCTGGCAGGGCAGAGCAGTCATGGCATGGACATTCCAACAGGCTACGCCAGCGTCTGCGTCGAGCAAATAGTAGATGCCCAGTATGAAGGTCTAGAGCTCGACTTCCCGGGAGGCGACGGGGAAAAGACATTGGCAGATGCACTTCATGGGATCATTCTATGGAAGAAATGCTACATCATTATTTCCCGCACGGAGCCATCTCCTCAGACCTCAAGACCGCTCCCCGTAGATCCCGAGCAGCGATCTTCTCCTCATACCTCGAGATCGGCATCTCCTGCTCCAGGACCGTCGCTTCCATCTATATCAAGGTCTCCATCTCCACCACATCCTGGTGCTGGGAGCGATGACGACAATAACAACACCCCTCCCCGATCACCGTCGCCGGCACCAAGAGCGGCCCCCTCGAAGGAACCTGCAGCACCACTCAAGAAGTCACGAGCACCGCCTCCCAAGCAAAGACAGCCTCGAAAGAAGAAAACAAAGGTCGACCCTGAAGTGGCTCGCAAGGAACGCTTTGAGGCAATGTCTCATGCGGAACAGTGGGCAGAAATCCAACGAGAGGCCAGTGAGTGGTTCAAGAAACAAGCCGAATTAAAAAAGGCAAGGGAGATGGAGCCACCGCCAGTAAGTCAGCGGGATTTAAACTTTTTTATCAGGATGGAGGAAGGAGCCAAGAAAAGGATACCACTCTTGTCAAACTATGAACGGGCTCTAGTAAAGGCTGATGAAAAGGATAAAAGAAAAGGAAAATCATCCTCCAGCGGTTCAGTCCCCGACCTCAGCCATTTATCAAAGAAAAATGCTCAACGGGTAAAAGCAATGCCCTTGGATCAACAAGAAAATATATTGAAGTTCATGGAAGAAACAGGTCTGGGACTTGATGAATGCATAGGGCAAGTCGAGACGCCAACTGCACCGCCCCCTGAGCCGAGATGGCCTTATGAGCTAGGCAAGCCTCTAGTGAAGCCGGCAATGGTACGGAAGCTGTCAACAAAGATGTACGAATTCCATCAATGGTACATGACGGCATCCGCCAAATCGAGGGAGATGATCGGCATGAAGGTAAAACCGATAGATTTTCACGGTGAAGGGGAGAAAGTGCTGTGGCTAGACTTCAAGGATATATACGAAGTGTACCATCATGATGCCCTGGACGTCTCTCTGATCAGCGCTTGGATTCTGTAAGTGTCCGTTTATTATCTCTACATGTAAATTTTGGCGTGCGTCACCGTACTAACTTCATCTTCCATTTCATGTAGGATGCTAATTCAGACATGCCGCCGAGAGGCGTACCTACATGTAGGCTTCATGGATCCATCTGTAGTTAACCAACAACAGATACAATTAGCGCCGGAAAAAACCTTTGCCGAAATATACAATTTCCTACACAAACAAACATTCAAGGATTTCATACTACTTCCATACAACTTCAAGTAAGTGTGTGTATACCGTCTACTTTCGATGTCTTTTTCCTTATCTCTACATGTTAGTTAGCTCTAATATGCATGAACATTTTACGCATGCAGCTTCCACTGGATCCTTATTATAATTGAGCCTGAAAGAAGCCACGTCACTGTCTTTGATTCGTTACGGAAAGATCCGGTGGACTACCAAGAATTGCAAGACATGCTAGGCTTGTAATAATTCTGGACCTTTATCTCTATGCAAAAATTTATTTCCTAAATTTTATCCCTGTTACACTATGTCATTCATTATTCTAATCCGCAGCGTATGGAAACAATTCATAAGGACACACAAAGGTCCATTCAAAGAAGATCTTACATGGAACACAGACTTCCCGGTACGTATGAAGTCTGCACATTTATTACATTGTATAACACGAATATTTCATAACTTATTTTTTTTCCGCACTGAAGTGCTTAAGACAGGAACCCGGGAATAACCTATGTGGCTACTACATCTGTGAGCACATGCACAGTTTTTTGGGACCCAAGGGACCGAAGATGACGCCGCACAACTTTAAAGTACGTAAAATAAATATATTACTAGTTAATTATTTTCTAGCTCCTTATATGTATTTGTTCATGTAACATTCACAAATTTCCAAATTATAGATGTTAAATATTCAACAAGGACTCTTGAAGGAAGAAAGAGTAGCGGCAATATGTGAAGGTCTCATTGGATTCATAATGGACGAGGTGGTAAATCCAAGAGGAGAATTTTATTACGATGGACGACAATTAGACACTCCTCTCAGCAACACCACGACGGGAAGATCGTAGGAAGATACTTTGATTTATTTGTATATATGATCGATTTGTACTAATTAAGCTAGTTGAATTGTGTATATGAATTGTGTATAAGGATTGTGTATATATATAGTAGTTGTATAATTACAAATCCCATTCGTTTAAATACTAGTTGATTTAATTCATTCTAAAAAAATCTCAACTACAAGGTTAACAAATTAAAAGGGCCGCGGTACTACTATACGTATACGTGATGCATGCATGAAAAATTCAGGCGTCACCAGTGCCATGCAAGCGCAATTTAGTCCCGGTTGGAATTGAGCCGGGACTAAAGGGGATCCTTTACTCCCGGTTAAAATACCCGGGACTAAAGACCCCCCCTTTTGTCCCGGTTGGTTTATCCCGGATGGATATCCGAGAGATATGACCCTTACCAACCGGGACTAATGCTCAGTTTTCTACCAGTGGTCGATCGCCAGACCGTCTGCTCTTAATCACAGAACATCTGCCAGGTTCATCGCCAAACCTATACATACTGTCGTCGAGTTATCCACGTCGTTACATGTCAAGCCGTCCCTGCACCATCAGCCTTCTACACCGTCCTGCCAAGCCCTCCTCCGTGTGTCGAGATCTATTAAGACCAGCCACTGAGTTGATCACTGAGCCACCCACAAGCCACTAGCACACGCATGCTAGCATTAATTTGAATGTGAGCCTGTCATAACCATAGAATCAAACGTTACAATTTTTTCCCTCTAGATCCTGTTTGGGAGGAGGGTGCTAAAATTTAATCTTTGGGGGAGTTCTCTCAAAAGGAGTGCTTAATTTTAGCCTTTGAGGGTGTTTGGAAAGGAGGCTAAAGTTTAGCACCTGCTGTGCCAAATGACCCTTTTACCCCTGCATAGCTGCCCCTCCAGCACGCCGGCCAGCGCCGCGACGGCGGCGAGCAGCAGCGCGGCGGACAGGACCGCCGCCACGGCGCATAGCGGCGTCGGCCTCGTCAAGGCGTTCCAAAGCGCCTACTTCGATAGGTACGGCGGCGGCGCCAACTCCCTCGCCTCCGGATACTCCCACGGCACCGGCCTCGGCACCGAGATCATCGGCACCTTCGTCCTCGTCTACACCGTCTTCTCCGCCACCGACCCCAAGCACAACGCCCGCGACTCCCACGTTCCGGTGAGCACCCGACCAATGCCATGGCGCACAGGGACGGGCGGAGCTAGTGGATCCGGCCGGAGGAGGCGGGGACCGGCCAGGACCTCCCAAGGCGGGGCCTGCGAGGCGAGCCGGAGGACAGCGGCGGCGGCGAGGCGAGGCTGCGGTGGCCGGCGAGGCGAGGCCGCGGGGGCGGGCGGGGCCGGCGCGGAGGCGGAGGCGGCGGGCAAGGTGGAGGCGGCGGTTCGGGCGAAGGAGCGGGGAGAGAGACTGAGGGGAGGAGAGACAAGGGAGGGGGGCAAGGGGGGGAAGTGGTCCGGGGACCACTTTTTAGTCCATTTAGACCATTTTAGCTACCCAAGTGACTAAGAGATTAGTGGGGGGTTAAAATTTAGTCCACCAATTTTAGCTCACTTGTTTAGGAGCACAAGGGATTAAAATGGACTAAAGTGGGAGTGCTCAAGTTTAGCACCCCTCTCCTAAACACCCCTATATATATATATATATATATATATATATATATATATATATATATATATATATATATATATATATATATAGAAGAAAAAACGGCAACGTTGTTCAATCACGTCATGACGTTGCTTGGTCTTATCTTTCATATCCGTGGCCCCCACCCAGACTCCAAGTCTTCACGATACTGTCTCCACACGATCTCTTCCACACACCACGATCTCGGACGGGCCAGTACGTCCTCGAACGCGCCGTTCGCATGCATCCTTTGCCCACCTGACCGCGGCCTGCGATCTCGAGTCCCGTCCAGCCATATCATCGGAACCTGACCGGCAACACCGTATTGCTGAAGATTACTTGCTCGCAGAACCTTCTCGACAATCCGCATCGTCCCATCTAGAGCCACGCTTCCTGGCCCTTGCCAACCGCTATGCTCCTCCTCGGACGACGCCAACATCAATCTCAAAGACACCATCTCAACCACACCGGCCACCGCCGTGCACTCCACCTTCCGTCAAATCCGCTCCGCACCAATCGCATGTTGCGCGACGCCTCGCAGAACTCTCGTGACTCCAGGTGATCTTCCTCTACATACAGTCTAAACTATAACTCTTGATACTAACTGTTAGAAAATTAGCCATCGCGGCGACAAGCCGTCCGCCAATCTCCACCAACGGAAGTATCGATTAGATCTACCGAGACAAATATGCAAGATCACATACGACATTGGAGATACGATTTTTGTTGACAAGGTTCAGCCGAAGCCTACATCCCCGAGGCATAACTACAGACGCTACTCCCCAATACCGCAACACTGGTCACTCTGGGGTCCTAGCATCGTGCCGCCTCCCCTCTGAGAGCCCGTCGCAATATCGTCATGTTTAAAACAACAGCCTTTCTCTAATATTTATGAGGAGGTTCGGGTTACAGAGTTTAACATGGACTCTACCCTGTATTGCTAAATACAATTCAAGTCCTTTTGTAAACGGACTCGTACAAATATTCGGCACAATATCTAATAAAGTTGGCAATAGCATCCTACGACGTTGATCACTTGTGCGCCACATGCGCCATTTTCAAGTCCATTGGATTGGGAGAATGGTTGAGAAACTTAAACACGCAGACAGACTAAGGGGATGTTTGGTTTCAACTGCTTATTTGTAGCACCTGACACATCGAATGTTTAGATACTAATTAGAAGTACTAAACGTAGGCTATTTACAAAACCCATTACACAGATGGAGGCTAAACGGCGAGACGAATCTATTAAGCCTAATTAATCTATGATTTGACTAATGTGCCGGTAAACATTTACTAATGATGGATTAATTAGGCTTAATGGATTCGTCTCGCCGTTTAGCCTCCATATGTGAAATTAGTTTTATAATTAACTCATATTTAATCCTCTTAATTAACTTTCAAATATTCGATATGACACGGATTAAACTTTAGCTCGAGGAACAAACACCCTGGATCAGATTCAGGAGTACATGTTGCAACTATCATTTGGAATCGAACGGCCATTGGTGGTGGCCTAGTTTTGGTCTTCCGAATTCTGGGCTGCGGTTCGTGCTTCGGTTGTGTGCCTTGCTGGCAGCGACAATCAGGGAGACTAGGTGAGTGGTACTGCACATTCTCGGTGTCCAGGGAGATGAGCAGAGGCAATTGGTGTGTTCCAATAAACAATACAAAATCACAGGAGGAAAGTAACCATACAAAACTACATTTCTGGAGTGATTGTTCAGCAGAACACCTTTAGGTACTGCAAAAGCCTTTGACCCATTTGCAGGGCAGGGACCGGTTCGTCTGACCTCATTTCCACGACCTGTTGCTGTGTGGCCTATGGTGCTCCATTCTGGTAACCAATGAGATCACCAGTTTACTTCAGCCGAAGTGGCATACCTACCGGATCAGGAGTCCACTACTGAGCAAACTGATGGTGCTCTGGTGTTTATGGCAATGACAAAATTCAATAAATAATTTTTTCTGGAGACATACATTTCATTCGTAGTCCATAATAAGATGTGTGAAATTACGGCAAACATATATAAAGAGTGTAAAATTTTCTTAAGAGAGTAACTAGGCCCTCACTATATTGAGGCTCTGTAGCCCAGTAACTTGCAAAAAGTTAGCTTGATTGAGGCTAGCTATACTTGCCGTGCAAATGGTATTTGCACATTTTATTCATGTCACGCATAACCAAGATACCTGGAGAGTCATTCACTACATTGATAAAAAAGAGATTAAAAATAAGGAATTCACGTGATCAACTAAATAAAACTCCAACAATGTCGAGTATGTAATGAAGTATTCCAAGATAAGCTGCATGGATATACTTCAACAGGAGTCTTACAGGTTGAAAACAGAGTACTTATCATACTTCAATCAAGCGCTTAGAGCACTAAGCATAAGCATACGATGCAGAAGGACGGCAATAGTATTATAGTAATGTATGTTGTAAACCATAGCCAGATCCTATTTTACAATTTTTAATTCAAATTTCTTTTTCCCGTCGGATCCAATAAGGTCATATATATTTCTTGTAGTCAGTATATATGGATGGTTTGTAAGTTGTAACCTAGCCAAGGAGAAAAAAAGCAGGCCACGCACGAAGGAGCAAGAATGCCAGCAAAATCCAATTCCAGGTAGACAAAGAATGAGGCCCACTAGTGAAACCAGTTACTAAAAACTAATCAGCCCACGGGAGGGGCAAGATTCAGGCCCACAAAACAAAACCATCCGACTGGATCCGATGGGAAAAAGAAAACGAAAACAGGAGTGACAACATGATGAATCTGAATAGTAAAGAGTTTGGATGTAACTTTCGTAATTTGAATCCTACCTATCTAATCTTATAGGAGCAATATGCAGTATGATATTTACTGCGCTGAGACCCCAATAGTTTCAAACTTGGCTCCACAGTCCTGCTCGTAGAGAGCATACTTTTGAGATTTGAGAACCCAAGGATTATTAGGAATATATTTGAGATTTGACATTTCCACCATGTGTTTGTCCGAGTGGTGAAGAGTTTCAACGATACTCTAATGGCTGAGTCAATGGTCAACATAAAAAAAAGATTTACTCCCAGCTTTTATGGTTTTGGGGTTTTAAATGGCGGAAATTGCCATTGTTCCTATATAACATGTAATATTGGCATGAATATAATTGATAATAGTAAGGAGATCTAGTTTCCGGTGGTAAATGACTAATTCTCAATACTTCAAAAACAGTTGCAATAGGCCATGGGAAATATTTGGAAACTATGAAAGTAGTGCCCGCAAACCAAAAATGAAAATATGGCTCTCAGAAAAAATTGTAACAGTGGTTTTTTTTTTTTGGAGATGTGGCTTAACCGTATAGAATTACATAAATTTAGACGTGCGGTATCTGTTGCACATGCCTCCAAAAAAAAATTGAAAAACTTTCTTTAGATAGAAACCTGTAGTTGTGATTTTATTTTCTCTCCAGATAGATAGTACCTGTACAAGAAAATAAGAAATAACGTGTCATACTGATATGGAAAAGTAACGTTAAGAAAGAGTAAAATGCACCATAGGTTCATCAACTTGTAAGGAGGTGTCAATTAGGTCCACAAATTCCGAAAGTGCATTTTTAGTTTCATAAACTTGTTATATCATTCACCATAGGTCCATACCTCTCCACATGGGTCCGTAGCAGATGCCGTCAGCGCTAGATGCATATGTGAAGGGGCGGTGAACGACTTAACAAGTTTATGGATCCAAAAATGTACTTTCAAAGTTCGTGGACCTAATTAGCACCTCTTTATAATTAGCACCTCCTTATAAGTTGATGGATCTCTTATGCATTTTACTCGATGAGAAAATAGTAAATACATAGAAGGGAATGCAGTAACTAAGCAATAGTTTCTGTTAGTACTATCTGAGGGGGATATTAGTATTTACCGTTAATTATAACTTAATCATAGTTGCCGCGGACATGGTACTTGCACATCTTTTTATTGGCACATTTAATTAAGATGTCTGCCGACTCAATACCTGAAAGTAAAACACAGCATCAAGAATCAGAACTTCAGCCAAGAAAACATCTCCAACAACTGGAGCATGAAACTAACTTTACCTGCAAGATATGCTCCGTGGACATAGCCATTATATTGTTCGCTTGTGTGCTCGCCAGTTAAGTATACCCTCCCAATAGGGGCCTTACAAGTAAATAAAAATGTCATATATATGAGTTTATCTATGTGAGTCATCCTCAGAGCCTTAGTTGAAAGATTAATGTAGATATCGGGGCGCCGTGCGGCGGATGGCGGGCCGGTCGGTGTGCGGGGCTGCGGGACGGTGGGGTGGCCGACGGCGGTGTGTGGCGGCGAGCGAGGGGAGGCCGGGGAAGGGTGCAGGGGGTGCCACGGCGCGCAGAGGCAAGGGGCGATGACGACGTCGAGAAGGACGGTGCGGACGAGGCAGGCCAGCACGGTGGCGGTGGCGACGACGGGATGACGGGCGCCGGAAAACGGAGGAGACAAGGTGGGGGAGTAAAGTGAGGAGGAGATGAGGCGGGGGAGAAGGGGACGGAGCTTAACCCCCCTATTTGAAGTATGCCCAAGAGCCGAGAGTGGATCAGCCCAAATGGCCCATACGGATGGCCCATTAGCTGGCCTATAAATACTAATCACCGGCCAAGGGAATAAAGGTAAACCCTAATTACCCCAGCCACGTGATTCCTGACCGCCGCACCTTTTTCATCTTGCGTGTGGGGTGAGTGCTTGCCGTCACCTGCGATACACAGGCTGGCCCGTGCGCTTGGGCTTGCAAGTATAGGATAAAGGTGCATACGAAGGAACTGCCGTTGTCCATTGGCGCATGCCGTGGAGTGCTAGCATATTCTGTCGTGCCGTTCATCTCTCCGGACGTGTGGACTTCTGTAGAGGTGCCGCTTGTTTGCGCACTACATCAGGCCGTACGACTACCTCCCCGACGTCAACTACATCGACTACTCGCGCTTCGTCAAGTCTTTCGCTGCGACGCGCGACGAGCGAAGGTATAATCTATGATCATCTACTCGCAAGTGATCCTGTTTTCGAGGATATATTTTTGTGTGCTAGCGAGTAGCATGCCCGCGTTTCCTAACAGTGGTACCAGAGTTGTGCTTGTGTTGTTTTTTATCTAGATTAAAAATTTTGCATGGTTGGTTGTAGATCAGATCGTTTTGGCGAATAGCACTACATGCGAATTGGACTGTTTTACTCCATTCTTGCTTCCTCATTATGTGACTGGCTAAGTGGCCGCCTTTACGACGGCGCGCGAGCGTCACGTGGCTGACCACGAGATTATGAGTTCGTGTAGCGAAGCAGTTGATACGGGGCGTGAACGGCTATATTGGCTAGAACGCCATGTCTACTAGCTTGCTGGTAGCATGCAAAAAATCTGTTCTATCCGTTATCGGCTGACGGGACCGGATCGTGTTTTAATAAAAAAAGGGACGCATTGCATCGTTCGTAGAAATGCCTAACTTGTTTTTGCAGAGAATGATGTGATGGTATGGCTTCAAAATCATGTGATCTGTGTGTAATAAATTCATGTGGCCTGCGTGTCACAAATTATTACAGTCGGGTTGAGGCTGTTCCTATTCGACCTGCGTGCCACTCCTGTGATGTAATTTATTATTTTATTTTAGCTACTAGCGTGTATTAGCTGAACTAGAGTATGTAATTCTTTAACACGAGTGAAGTGACTCGACGACCGTCGTACCTTGGAGAAGGCGCCCAAGATGCGACGTCTTGGCATAGGCGTGTGCACTAGCAGTCGTCGACATGTGCTGATTTTGTTGGACGAAGAAAGGCCATACTATCACAATAATTTGATTGTCTGTGATGATTATTATTATGCATTGCCTGTGATGAGCATGATAAATCCCTCATGAAAAATTAAGATTTTATGCCCTTTCAATAGCTGCACCATTGGGGTCTTGTTAGTAAGTGATGGGTCTGCCAAAGCAGGGTATCATCTTCTACCTTGATCCATTCGGTGGTGTCGGACACCAATGCATAGTGTTGGTTTGCTTCACAGAGCTATCAAGTCGGACTTGGGCTTTAGGGCATAAGTGTTGGGAGACAAGACATATGATGTCACCCAATGGCAAGTGTTGCCTACTTTGTTCACTATGATGTTAGCGGTGATGCCAAAGCTCACTAGTATCATAGGGAACGTTGGATCTCGTCCTGCTATGCAACGCCGGGGGACGTTCACACAATGTAGTAGGAATTCTTTTGTTAAAAGTGTTAATAAAAGAAGTGCTAACCGTTGCATATCTTACTGTTGTAGAAAATGTCTAGTGCATCAAACTTCAATCTACGATCGATCCTAGATAGAGATAAGCTGAACGGAACAAACTTTGTTGATAGGAATCGGAACCTGAGAATTGTTCTCAGACAAGAGAAAAAAGTGTACGTTCTTGATACGCCTTACCCAGAAGAGCCTCAGAATGTTGCGCACACCAATAGTGCATATCGTGCTTATGTGAAGCATACTGATGAAGCAGTGGATGTGTAGTGCCTGATGCTTGCTTGCATGAACTCTGAGCTGCAGAAGTAATTTGAGAGCACTAACCCATACAATATGATCGTGGGGTTACGCAGCATGTTCGAAAACTAGGCAAGGGTTGACAGGTTTAATACCTCAAAGGCCCTGTTTGGTTGCAAAGTTGCTAAAGGTGCTCCAGTCAGCCCTCATGTGATTAAGATGATTGGGTACATTGAGAACTTGCAGAGACTGGGTTTTCCCCTCGATGACGATCTCGCCACCGATGTGATACTGCAGTCCCTGCCTGCTAGCTTTGAGCCGTTCATCCTGAACTATCACATGAATGGTTTGAAGAAATCACTGACTGAGTTGCATGGGATGCTTAAGACGGCAGAGGCGAGTCTTAGGAAGACTTCTAGTCATGTGATGATAGTCCAGAAGAGTAAGAAGCATAAGCACCCAGCGAAGGCTAAGAAACCTGCCTAAAGTGGTACTTCTGGTCCAAGGCCAAAGAAAAACAAAAGAAAGTTGGTGCCTCCCCTGATGATGCTTGCTTTCACTGTGGTGCTAAGGGGCATTGGTCGAGGAATTGCAAGAAGTACTTGGAAGATAAAAAGAAGAAAGGAGGTGCGACCTTTGGTCAAGGTATTAATGTTATTGAAATTAATCTTGCTACACATTCTAATAATGCATGTGTATTTGATACTGGTGCAATGATTCACACTTGCAAATCATTGCAGGGGCTGAAAATAATTAGACGCTGTGCGAGAGACGAAGTGGATTTGCACGTCGGGAATGGAGCAAAGGTTGCTGCATTGCCAGTCGACACTTATCCATTATCATTTCCTTCTGGATTAGTGCTAGAACTCAATAATTGTTATTTTGTTCCTGCATTGAATAAGAACATTATTTCCTCCTCATGTTTAGAGGATGATGGTTATGAATTCATAATAAAGAACAAGTGTTGTTCCATTTTTATGAATGGCATGTACTATGGGAGATGTCCCATTGTGAATGGGCTTTACATTCTTGATCTAGAAGATGCAGAAATTAATAGCATTAATACTAAGAGAACTCGCATAGATAACTCAAATCCTACTTATTTGTGGCATTGTCGTTTAGGCCACATAGGCGAGAAACGCGTAGAGAGGCTCCATAAAGATGGTCTTCTCAATCTTTTCAATTTTGAATCGATTGAGACATGCGTGTCGTGCCTACTTGAAAAAATGACTAAAACTCCCTTTGTTGGAAAAAGTGAGAGAGCAAGCGAGTTATTAGGCCTAGTACATACAGATGTATGCGGTCCAATGAACTCGATCGTGAGAGGTGGTTTTCAGTACTTTTATTACCTTTACTGATGACTTGAGTAGATATGGCTATACCTATTTGATGAGGAATAAGGCAGAATCCTTTGAAAAGTTCAAAGAATTCCAAAATGAAGTACAGAATCATACCGACAAGGCAATTAAATTCCTATGATCTCATCATGATGGTGGAGAATATTTGAGCCAAGAGTTTAGCGATCATCTGAAGATTTGCAGAATTGTTCCACAACTGACTCCGCCAGGAACACCGTAGTGGAACAGTGTGTCCGAGCGGAGGAACCAAACCTTGTTGGACATGGTGAGGTCTATGATGAGTCAAGCTGATCTTGCATTGTATTTTTGGGGCTATGCACTAGAAATTGCTGCGTTCACACTAAACCATGTACCATCTAAATATGTGGAGAAGACGCCATATGAGATATGGGCTGGGAAGCGTCCTAGTTTGTCGTTCTTGAAGATTTGTGGCTGCGAAGCCTACATGAAGCGTTTGACGTCCACTAAACTCGAGCCTAGATCTCATAAATGTGTCTTTGTGGGGTATGCTAGGGAAACCAAAGGATACTATTTTTATAACCGTCAAGAGAACAAAGTGTTTGTTGCTCGAAATGTTGTCTTTCTTAAGAAAGAGTTTCTCTCGAAAGAAATTAGTGGGAGCACGGTGCAACTTGAAGAAGTTCAAGAAATACAAGAAAATGTTTCAGTTCCCATTGATGAGGTGCAACATGATGAATCAGCGATGGTCGCTGACCAACATGATGAACCTCAACCACGAAGATCAACACAGGCACGTCACGCACCTGATAAGTACACGCTACTAATTACAGGGCAGCAGGACATCTTATTGTTGGATAATGAGGATCCTAAAATATACACAGAAGCATTGATGGGACCGGAGTCTGAGAGATGGCTTGATGCCATGCGATCCGAGATGGAGTCCATGAGAAAGAATCAGGTTTGGAACCTGGTTGATCCACCCAATGGCGTGAGAGGCATTGAGTGTAAATAGATTTTCATGAAAAGATAGACGCTGATGGAAAGGTTCACATCTATAAGGCATGAGTGGTAGTGAATGGTTTTCCTCAAATTCAAGGTGTTGACTATGATGAGACATTTTTGCCTGTCGCCATGCTGAAGTCTATTCGGATCCTTCTAGCAATTGCCGTAAATTATGACTATGAGATTTGGCAAATGGACGTCAAAACAGCTTTCCTTAATGGAAACCTAAGTGAGGATGTGTACATGACACAACCTGAAGGTTTTGTCGACCAGCAAAATGCTAGAAAAGTGTGTAGACTTAGGAAGTCTATATACAAGCTAAAGCAAGCATCTTGGAGCTGGAATGTTCATTTTGACAAGGTAGTCAAATCGTTTAGCTTCTCTAAAAATAAAGAGGTATGTGTTTACAAGAAAGCTAGTGGGAGCTCACTCGTGTTTCTAATCTTGTATGTAGATGACATACTATTATTTGGGAATGATATTCCGCTTATGGAGGATGTCAAGACCTCATTAAGAAAGAGTTTCTCTATGAAGGACCTTGGAGAAGTAGACTACATACTAGGTATAAAGATCTATAGAGATAGGTCTAAACGCTTAATTGGATTGAGCCAGAGCATGTACCTTGACAAGGTTTTGAATAGGTTCAACATGAATGATTCCAAGAAAGGATTCATACCTATGTCACATGGTGTAACCTTGAGCAAGACTCAGTGTGCGTCGTCGCCTGATGAGCAAGAAAGGATGAGTCAGGTGCCATACGCTTCGGCTATTGGCTCAATCATGTATGCCATGTTGTGCACACGTCTAGACATTTCGTATGCTCTAAGTGTTACGAGCAGGTACCAATCCAACTCAGGTGATGGTCATTAGGTTGCACCAAATAATATCCTTAACTACTTCCGAAGAACTAAGGATATGTTCCTAGTCTATGGAGGTTGGAGGAGCTCGTTGTAAATGGTTACACCGATGCTAGCTTCCAAATTGACCAGGACGATAGCAAATCTCAATCGGGATATGTCTTCTGCCTCAATGGTGGGGCAGTGAGCTAGAAAAGTTCCAAGCAAGAGACAATTGTAGATTTGACAACAGAAGCCAAGTATATTGCAGCTTCGGAAGCTGCAAAGGAAGCTGTATGGATCAGAAAATTTATTTCTGAGTTGGGCGTGGTCCCTAGTTGCTCCAGTCCGTAGACCTCTATTGTGACAATAGTGGTGCTATCACATAGGCAAAGGAGCCTAGGTTGCACCAGAAGTCCAAACACATACTACGGCGATATCACCTGATTCGAGAAACCATCGATCGAGGAGATGTGAAGACATGCAAGGTGCACACCGACCTGAACATTGTAGGTCCATTGACTAAGCCACTCCCACAAGCAAAGCATGAGATGCATATGAAGTCAATGGCATGAGATGCTGGCATAACTGACTAGCACTAGTGGGAGGCTTATGATGATGTATTCCATAAAGGTAGTCATAAGATGATGACATCATCTCAACGTCTGTAATCTGCATTTTTTAGTGATATGTTCCATAACTTTGTCATTATATGTGATTAGCAAATCTGTGATTCGTTAGTGAAACTCCATGATACAATATTGATATTGTACTAAAAATGATCCCCAGTTTCCATCCGTCATGCGGGACTACAACGTAGAGATAAGCTGGTACATGTGTTGGGTGGATGATCTTGTTTCATAGGTCATGGCAATATAGGATATTGCGCCAACAATGTAGGCACGTGTTAGGAACACGGTGCCGGATAGACCCACTACAAGACACCGTGAGTACACTGCTATCGGTGAGTCTCGTAACAACACGCATGTTATGTCCTCTAACCTGAGATCGGTGCAGAGTCCCGGATATTGGAGCATCGCATTTTGGGGTTACTAAATGCTATTCTGTAATTGGGTAGTTATAAAAGAAGCTTTTGGATGTGGTTGAAGCAAGTTGCAGGGTGTACCGAATTAAGAAGGAATCTGCTCCTCCCGTTTCAGGGAGAGACAACTCTGGACCGTCTCAATGTGATGAACTGGAAGCGCATGGCCATGCCTCGATTAAAGGTTAGTCAATCAAAAAGGTTCTTCACTGAGCGAGAAATGGCTAAGAATAAGGGTAGCACTTCACTCGCCTTATACTTGGCTAGGTGTCGTGTGGCAGAAGGATATAGTATTGGTGAGTGTCACAGGTTATGCAGGATATGATCTTCGTGGACCTTCAGAAGATAGTATGTCTTGCTACAGACTAATGCTAACTATTGATTGGAAATGGTTTCCATGTCATGACTTTTGGTCGCATGAACCTATAGGGTCGCACATTTAAGGAGAGAGAATCGAATGATTTAATTGGATTCAGTCCAGGACATTGCGGTATATAGCTTTGGTGATTGACTCTAGTGCAAGTGGGAGACTATTGAAGTATGCCCAAGAGCCAAGAGTGGATCAGCCCAAATGGCCCATACGGATGGCCCATTAGCTAGTCTATAAATACTAATCACCGGCCAAGGGAATAAAGGTAAACCCTAATTACCCTAGCCACATGATTCCTGGCCGCCGCACCTTTTTCATCTTGCGTGTGGGGTGAGTGCTTGCTATCACCTGTGATACGCAGGCCGGCTGGTGCGCTTGTGCTTGCAAATATAGGATAAAGGTGCATACGCAGGAACTGCTGCTGTCCATCGACGCACGCCGTCAAGTGCTAGCACATTCCGTCGTGCCATTCATCTCTCTGGACGTGTGGACTTCTGTAGAGGTGCCACTCATTTGCGCACTACATCAAGCTGTACGACTACCTCCTCGACATCGACTACACACGCTTCGTCAAGTCTTCCGCTGTGACGCGCGATGAGAGAAGGTGTAATCTATGATCATCTACTCGCAAGTGATCCTATTTACACGGATATATTTTTGTGTGTTAGCGAGTAGCATACCCGCGCTTCCTAACACCCTAGTCTCGGGTTGAATTTGCTACCAGAACTAAAGGGTGCTTTTCACGCGGGAGATGAAAAAGCACCATTTAGTCTTACCAACTGGGACTAAAGGCCCCAACTTTTCATTTCCCGCTGGTTTTGTAGTTTTAATTTATAAATATTTTAAGTTGTTTTGTACTAGTGTTGTTAAAGAAAAATAAAAACTTTATATATTTTGAACATGCAAAAATATATTAAATTAGCAAGTATATTTAAAATAAGTTTGAATTAGTCATTAATTCTATACTAGTTGATTAAGTTTCTAAAATAATTATTTTAATGCATCACTATCATCAACAAAATCTTCAATTAAATAATTTCAACGTGCAAAAATGCAATTGTTGTATGTGGTTAAGTTAACATTGTTTATATTGATCGAATAAAGGTTCACAATAGAGCATTACAATATAATTCAAAGGTTCTAATGGCCATAGAGCATTACATAAAGGTGCACCATATTTAGTGCATTACAATGTAACGTTAAAAAACTTTTTCTTGACGAAAGTTCCTTGGTCATGATCAAGGTGTAAGTACGGAGCTTCTTCTTTGACTAGCATGTTGTTTGGGTCAACTTCGACAGCGAATGGAGGCATGCCATCAAATAGATCATAATCATCTGACTGGCCTGTTTTGTCCTCGACTCCGACAATTTTTCTTTTACCTAGAAGAACTATGTGGCCCTTTGACTCCCATGGTTTTTCTTTATCTTCTAAATTTTTCTTGGGTTTGCTAGACATGTCCTTCACATAGAAAACCTAATGCACATCATTGGTAAGGATGAATGGTTCATCATTGTATGCAGTCTTGGTCAAGTTCACTATTGTCATTCCATACTGATCTTTCGTTACGCCATCTCCAATTAGCTTCACCCATTGGCAACAAAATAGAGGGATGGTCCATATTCGAGTTCCCAGATCTTCTCTATGAAACCATAATATGAGTCCTTGCTCCTATTACTGTCTATGGCATCTATACGGACACCACTATTTTGGTTGGTGCTTTTTTGGCCTTGAGCTCTCGTATAAAATGTATAATTATTTGTCTCGTAACTTTGAAATTTCATGATTGTGCTAGAAGGTCTCTTGGCTAACCAAGCGAGTTGTTCGTGAATCACGGAGTTACCCATAAGGTGTTAACACAACCAAGAGGGAAAAGTATCCATGTGATGACATATAATCCAGGCATCGTATTTTGTTGGGTATTGGAAAAATAGAATCTGCTTGTGTTCCTCGATATACGTAGTCACAAAGGATGATTGCTGCAGAACCGTGAAGTGTGCTTTATGGAACAAATCACTATCATTGCTCAAACTTGATTTCCTTCCAAGGGTGCCCGTTCCCCATAGCCTTCTCTCATGGCGTGATGTTGGAACACCAATCAAATTAATTGAGTCAATAAAATTAATACAAAACTCAATGACCTTCTCTGTTCCATATCACTTGGCGATGCTTCCTTCTGGACGGGTACGATTGAGAACATAGTTTTTTAGACTGACATAAATCTCTCGAAAGGCAACATATTGTGCAGGAATACTGGACCGAGAATAGTAATCTCTTTGACTAGGTGAACAATATGGTGCGTCATAATATTAAAGAAGAATAGTGGAAATACCAACTCAAAGCCGACAAGACATTGTACCACATCGTTAAATAGCTTTAGTAGTTTGGTTGGATCAATTGCCTTTTGTGAAATCGCATTGAGAAACGCGCATAGCTTTACGAGCGACAATCGTACATTCCCTGGTAGAATACCTCTCAATGCAATTGGAAGCAACTGGGTCATCAACATGGAAGTCATGGGCCTTTAGATTTGTGAACTTCTTTTCTTTCATATTTATTATTCCCTTTATATTCGAGGAGTACCCAGACGGAACCTTGATACTATTCACGCATTCAAACATGCTATCCTTCTCTTCCTTGCTGAGAGTGGAACTGGCAGGACATAAGTAATGCTGTCATTTTTCTCTCTTTTCCGGATGTAGGTCATCTCGTTGCTTCATACATTTCAGGTCTTGTCATGCTTCCAATGTACCTTTTGAGTTCCCATAACAACCCATGAAGCCTAGCACATTCGCACAAAGATTCTTTGTCAGGTGCATCACGTCTATTGTGTTGCGGACCTCTAGGATTTCCCTATAAGCTAGCTCCCAAAATATAAACTTCTTCTTCCATATGGGTGCACATCCGTTATCATGGTTCAGAATAGGTTCACTACCAAGATCTTTTCCAAAGACTACCCTTACATCCTTTATCATCTCAAATACATACTTTCCATTATGGTATGCAGGTTTTTTACGATGGTCTCTGACGCCCCTTTGAAATGCTTCCCTTTCTTTCTTAATAGGTGGTTAGCAGGAAGAAATCGACGATGGCCCATATACACGATCTTCCAACAATGTTTCAAATACATGTTGTCTGTGTCGTCTAAACAGTAGGTGCAAGCCCGATATCCCTTGTCTATCTATCCTGAAAGGTTACTCAGCGCAAGTCAATCATTGATGGTTATGGACAACAATGCTCGTATGTCAAAACTCTCTTGTTTATCCTCATCCCACACACGTATACCTTCTTTCTTCCAGAGTAGTAAAAGTTCATCAACCAACGGTCTTAGGTACACGTCAATGTCGTTGCCGGGTTGTTTTGGGCCTTGAATATGCACCGGTATCATAATGAACTTCCGCTTCATGCACAGCCAAGAAGGAAGGTTGAACATACATAGGGTCATAGGCCAAGTACTATGACCACTACTCAACTCACCGAATGGATTGAATCCATTAGTAGTTAAACCAAACCTTATATTTCTTGCATCACTTTCAAAGTCCAGGAATGCTCTATCAATTGATCTCCACTAGGCCCCATCTGCGGGATGTCTCAGCATCTTATCTTGCTTATGTTCTTCTTTGTGCCATCGCATCAACTTAGCATTCTTCTTGTTTCTGAACAAACGCTTCAAACATGGTATTATAGGAAAATACCACATCACCTTCGCGAGAACTCTCTTCTTGGGAGGCTGCCACTCAACATCACCAGGATCATCTCACCTGATCTTATATCGCAGCGCTCCGCACATAGGATAAGCATCCAATTTCTCATATTCATCACCACGATAGAGGATACAGTCATTAGGGCCTACGTGTATCTTCTGAACTTCCAATCCCAGAGGGCAAACAACCTGTTTAGCTTCATATGTTGTGGACGGCTTCATTATTCTCGGGAAGCATGTTCTTTACAATTTTCAATATCCCCTGAAATGCCTTATCGGACACCATTTTTAGCCTTCGATTGCAGCATTTTCAGTGTGGTACCTAGTTTTTTATACCCCTGCTTGCAATCTGGGTACAACAATTTTTTGTGATCATCTGTCATGCGCTGTTACTTTTTTGATTTCTTCTCAGTTTTGCAATCTTTCTATGCATCCCGTAGCACTTGACCAAGATCATCAATAGGACCATCTTCTGCAAATTTTTCTTCATCAACCTCGCCCATTGTAGTATCTGCAAAATCCTGGCCTGCAGCCCAGTCCAGAATGTTGTTATCATCCCCCTCTTCTTCGTCGTCTTCCATTATAACCCCTCTTTCACCGTGTTTGGTCCAAACCAAATAATTATGCATGAAACCGTATCTAAACAAGTGTCTGTAAAGAGTCCCCCAGGAAGAGCAGTCCTTCTGGTTACTGCATTGGAAGTATGGACAACATATAAATCCTTTCCCTGGCTTGTTGGCTTTGGCCACTTCGAGAAAATAATGCAAGCCATCAACAAACTCCTTAGTCCGTCTGTCCGCGTTATACGTCCATACCAGTCCATCTGCATCATATTACATGAAAAATGGACATAGGTCTTTGTATTATATAAAAAATATGATCAATATTGATAATTTACACCAATCAACCTTCATAAAGATAAAAATAATTCACATAAAAATTACACCAATGATCATTCATATCATTCACTAGGTCGACAAAAAGAAAAATGCTAGAATTTTGGAACAAGACAATAAAGATACATATACGCTAAAGATTACAAACGCTTCATAGTGGACTTCACGTAGTCAATTATCCTAAAATAATGGTACAACATAGCAGAATGTTCGCCCTCCAAGCCATCTCCGCACATGACTCAATCTTCTACGAAGTCTATGGAGAGTCACCTCCGCTCCTCCAGTACTAGAAAATAATGATACAACAGAAGATCTTCAAGTCCACATACTCGAACTGAATATCATAAAGGAATCTTGAAATAATTTTTCAAACATCTTTTGGAGCAAGTGCCACATTCTCATAGTAGAAGTATGGTGGCAGATAGTAGCCCGTCCAGGCAAAAGATCTATTCACCGAGCATGGCCCATTTTCAGTAAACAGATCTCTGCCTGAACATGCTATTGGGCCACCATACTTCTATTATGAAAATATGGTTCCAAAAGTCATTTGGAAAACTATTTCAAGATTCTTTTATGATATTCATCCTGAGTTTGTGAGCTCTTCTGTTCTACCATTATTTTTTAATTCTTGACTCCGTCAAGTCCACTATGAAGTGTCTATAGTCTTTAGTGTATCTTTGTTTGACCAGTGTAATTTTCATGTCACTCTAATTTCCAAAAATTTATACCAATGACCAAATTCTATTTATTACACCTACAATTTATTTACAGACTGATCACACAAATTAGCAGAAAAAGTTATACGCATGCATGAAATTTTTTTTGCCTAGCATGATGCTATTTCTATTTCTTACCCCTACAATTTATTTATCTTAATTTTATTGCAATGACTAAATATTAAAAATATATTTACTTTATTTTTTTCCCATACCTAATATTGATCAAGATATTTATCTAATATGAATCATATATAACAAGCAAGCTATCCATCAAATTCTAGCTAAAAAACATGTATAAATAAAAATTCTCTCCATTCTCCTTCATTCTAAAAAACTCTTTTTTCTCTATCTCTAAGCATAAAATAAAGCATAATAACAATAAATGAAGGAGGATAAAGTAGCTAACCTTTACAACAATTTGGATGAGTGAAATCCCCACGAAAATGAGAAAAAAAATTGGGCAGCACCTCCCAAAGGTTGCTTGCTCACCATGGAGAAGGAGCCTGAAGCTCTCGGTCGGAGTGGCTCAGGCTCGGGAAGGAAGAAACTGAATTTATAGGCGAGGAGTTTTTGTCCCGGTTGGAAACACCAACCGAGACTAACCTCCCTAGCCCCCTTTCATCCCGGTTGGTATTTCCAACTGGGACAAAACGTCCCGTCAGATTCCCGAGAGCCACTGGCCGTTACAAAACGTTCCGTTGGTGGGCATCGGTGATATTACCAACCGGGACTAAAGAGCTCCCCATTGGTGGGCATCAGTGCTGGTCTTTTGATCCGAGACTAAAGATATTTAGTCCCGGAGAAAAACAACCGGAAAAAACAACCGGGAGAAAAAAAAACTTTGGACGGAAGCTCTTCTCTACCAGTAGCGGCTGACCTCTCCGCCGCCACCCTCAGCAAGAAGCATCAGAAAGGACGCGAGGAAGGCGAAGGCCGAGAAAGCGGCGCAGCGCTAGTAGCAGCAGGAGCACCAGAGCAAACGGCCGGCGCCGAGGACCCCTTCGTGGCCAACTACGGCGATGTCCCCATGGAGAAGATCCAGTCCAAAGTCCGTCTCCGGCCGCTCGTGGATCCGGCGAGCTCGACGCCGCCGCCGCAAGCCGCTCCGTGCTTATTCGGCGGGGCTACGCAGGCTATCTGCCTGGTCAGCGACAAGATAGCCTTCTCGTCCTGCTGCGCGGAGCGCGGTAGAGCATGAGTACCATGCAGTGCGTGCTTGTCGCCAGCGCCGATGTCGCCGTCAGTACGCAGATGGTGTGCTTCACCACCGCCCACCGCAAGGAGTCCATCGTCAACGTTGAGGGCATCTTTTCCCTCCCCAAGGAGCCCGTCAAGGTCACAACTCGGCAGGTTCGGTAGACTTATATCCTACTGTGTAATTCACTCATGCAAATACGGTCAATTGAATTCCTGTCAACAAAAAGCAGCCAAACCCGCACCATCTGAATCTGATGCGTGTTAATATGTTCTTGTTATTGCTACCTTGTGAGAGTTGTGACTCTAGAAAGATGAATTAACATGGAATGGATGTGATGTTTGTCCATCACGTGTTTGTCGAAATGCCAAACTACCAAACCTGACAAACGGGTTTGGGTGCTCTTTAATCTTCATTGATCAGCCATTCAGTCTTAATGGGTACTATGTTCCTATTTCATTTTATCTCCTCGATTACCAATGACATTTTTTTCATATTTAATTTTATCTCCTCGATCACCAATGGTTGGTCTGATGCAGTATATTTTATTGCTTTTTGGTGCTAATTTTTAGCTTTACTATCAAGGAAATTCAACGTTTATATTAGAGTGATGCAGCTACGAGCTTGCATGGCGGGGATGCTGCAGCAAGAAGGTGAGGCGACGAGGGGAATCAGCCGGTCATCGGTCAGCCAGACGACTAAGCACGGACAATAACATCTGCAGTTATACTATGTGCATGGAAAATTTAAACCTAGACAAAAGTTACTAGGTGGCAGCATTACTTTTGTAAGTACGTAGTTCTCAATTCTTAATTGTTGGGTTACTTTGTCTAGGAAGAGAGCAATATGGACCATAAATTGTGTGCAGTATATGGACCATAAATTGTGTGCAGTATATGGACCATAAATTGTTGGGTACTACGGAAACAGTTAAAATGCTGAGTGTTTTTTATTCGCGAGTTCTTTATTTCGAGCACTCGGCAAAGGAAGTGTTTACCGAGTGTTTCCGTGAAGGCACTCGGCAAACATTCTACACTCGGCATAAATCCTCTTTCCCGAGTGTCAAATAGAAAACACTCAGCAAAGCCTTAAACAACACTCGGCAAATCTTCACCACGTGACCAGCACGTGCGATATCCGTTAGGGGGGCATGCCGGCCGTTAGTCCTTTGCCGAGTGTCCATTAGAGACACTCGGCAAAGTTCTAGGGTTGCCGAGTGCTTTGCGCGACACTCGGCAACTCCATAGGTTTGCCGAGTGTTTTCTCACGACACTCGACAAATACCTAGGGTTGCCGAGTGTTTTTTTTGACACTCGGCAAAGTTTTAAGGTTGCCGAGTATTTTGTGCGACACTCGGCAACTCAATAGGTTCGCTGAGTGTTTTCTCACGACACTCGGCAAATGCCTAGGGTTGCCGAGTGTTTTTTGTGACACTCGGCAAAACCAAAACTATTTTTCCCTCCTCCACCCTCCATACTTTTTCTACTCCCCACATACGATATTTGGCACCGCATGTTAGAAGGTGGTCTATTTCTTGGTATTTGGCACCGCATGTTAGAAGGTGGTCTATTTCTTGATCTGTTTGCTATATTTAATGAATTAATTTCATTTAGAGTAATTTGTTAATTTTAGTCAAATTTGAACTGCAAGTGATTGAAATAATGGAATAAAATGAGTGGAAAAATCATATTAATCTTATTGAGTCTGAATTGAGGTCTCATCCAGGAAATGAAAAGAAATTTCGAACATTTTGTTCAGAAAACACGATCACGAACGTGTGGTCGAATGATTTTTAAATTCTAAAAAAACAAATGAAGCCTGAAAATCACGAGATTTGTCAAGATGCCATGATATCATATGTGGAGGCTGTGGTAAAAAATTAAGAAGGTTTCGCACAATCTGTGACGTATGATGCTTACAAATCGAAGCATCTTCGGAGATGATTTGTAGAAGTTGGAAGGATCCGGTAAGATTTTGAATCCAACTGACACTAGAATTTGGGTTTGACTTCAAAATTTTTTGTATAGGCAATAGACAACATAGATTGGTTCTTGTTAAATTTTGGGAATTTTTCGGATCCATTTGATAATTTTTATTTATTAACTTCAATTATAAAATTTAATAGATATAAATTCAATTTGAGCTATAACTCCATGAAATAATGGAAAAATATTAGTAGAAAAATGAAATAGGTATTTTTTTAGTGATTTTGACAAGGTTTTTTCAAAATTTATCGGGGAAAAATAAGTAAAACACGTTATTGAAGGTTAAGGCATGAAATATAAGCGTACTTTGTCGAGTATCATATGGAAACACTCGGATTTGCCGAGTGTCTACTATTCAACACTCGGCAAACTTTTCCGTGGGCCCACTGCCATGCGAACCTACGGTTCAAAAATTGGAAAAAAATAAAAAAGGAACTTTGCCGAGTGTCGGCGATCTAGCACTCGCCAAAGCCCCTAAATTAACACCGACCGCCCGCCCTAACTCACGCACACACCCACACACACGCTCGCGCCTCCCTCGCCCCGTCCCCGACGGCGCGCCTCCGGCAGCACCCCCCGCCACCACTCCCCCGCCACGGCGCGCGTCGCCTCGCCGGCGCCCCCGAGTCCCGGCCGCACCCTGGGAAAGCACACGCCGGCGTGCCGCGCAACACCCCCCTCCCCCCACGGCACGCCCCACCCCGCCCCGCCGGCGCGCCTTGCCAACGCCCCCAGCCCCGACCGCGCCCCGGGAAAGCGCCCGCCGGCGCCACCCGGCCCCCGGCGGGCCCCGCCCACTCCACCGGCGGTGCCTTGGCCCCTAGCGGTGCGCCCCCGGCCCCCGGCGTGCGCCGCCCGCGCCCTCGCTACTCTCGGCCAGTAATTCTTCAATATTTGTTGTTCAAATTAATTAGAAAATAAAATTAGAAATTAGAAAATGATAGGATGAATTAGAAAAGGAGTTATAGATTAGAAATTTGAAAAAAAATAGAAATTATAAAAGGCTAGGATGAGAGGGAGGTGATAGGACTTTTTTTTAGAAATTAGAAAAGGATGAATGATTTATGAATTATTTGCTTTCTTTTGAGCTGTGTGTGGTTGTCGGCCATCCTGCCGTTAAATTGGAGTGGATGTGGTTGTCGGCCATCATTCCGTTTGATTTGATGCAGGTTTTAGAAACCTCCCCGTGCTGGGGAGGTGCTGCCAAAATTACGACTTGACACTTCTATGTTTCTTTTCTTGCAGGAGAGGCTACGTTACCGTCCACGACTCGTCACTTTGCAGGATAGCAAGGTGAGGCATCCTACACCTCTCTTTCTGTATGATGTTCGTATATCACGTAACCTAGTTAGGCGTCTCCCGTTCGAAAGAGATACGGTTGAAAATATGCAGGTCTTTGCATATCTATAACCGTATCTATTTCAAATTGTCAATGTTTTTTGGACAGCCTGAGGATGTGTAGGAGGGTTTAGTTTCCACGGTCTACTCTGATCCAAGATAAAGTTTCGGCGGCACCTCCCTATTGTTCTCCGGATACACAATCTCCCTTCCAGGACGTGTATTTGGAGAACAGCGGGGAGGTGCTGCCGAAATTCTGTCTCAGGTCAGAGTAGACCATGGAAACTAGACCCATCTACACATCCTCGGGTGGGATTAGGACCTATCTTAACCTAATAGACAGTATAGGAACGTGTAGATGCAACGTGATTTTTTATATTACTCGCTGATATGCTAGAGGATGGAGGATCATCAGTGGATGTACACGGGTCGCTCTAGTCAGAATTCGTTGACCAATGAATGGATTGACAAGACGAATGCTTTCTTGGAACGGGCATTTGCAAGTGTCAAAGGAGCTAGATCGACTTGGTGTTCGTGTAGCAAATGTGGAAACATGCATCGGCAAACTAAGCTAGACATGAACGGATTTACGTCTGACTACACCAGGTGGATCTACCATGGTGAAGCTGATCGTGGGAGAGACGAGGTCTTGAGACAATGCATCGAGGAATATGATGATGATGTCGGGGTGGGAGACATGTTAAATGACTATCATGAAGCACACTTCGATGAAGCACGGAGGGAGGAGGAGCCAGAGGCTACCGCAAAGGCGTATTACGACATGTTGTCTACGGCACAGCAACCCTTTCACGGGCATACCAAGGTTTCTCAACTGGATGCCATTGCACGCCTAATGGCCGTGAAGTCTCAGTTTAGCTTGAGTCGAGATGTCTTCGATATTATGCTGGCAGTTTTTGGCAGCCTGCTCCCGGATGGTCACATCTTGCCAAAGAGCATGTATGAGGCACAGAAACTCCTTCGTGCACTTAAGATGCCATACGAGCATATACATGCTTGCCCGAAGGGATGCATCTTATTTAGGAAAGAGTATGCAGAAGCAAAGTACTGTGTGAAGTGCGAATTGTCTAGGTTCCTGAAGGTAGACTCTGGTGATGGTCAGAAGAAGCAGCTCGCAATCCCCGTGAAGATTCTACGGTATCTTCCTTTCATACCGAGGATCCAACGGCTTTACATGACTGAACAATCCACAAAACATATGACATGGCACAAAAACGAACGTCAATATAATCCTAAGAAGCTGATACACCCATCCGATGGTGAAGCCTGGACAAGCTTTGATGCGATTTATCCTGAGAAAGCTCTAGAGGCCCGTAATGTACGTGTTGTGTTGGCAATAGATGGGTTCAATCCTTATGGAATGGCGGCTGCCCCATACACCTGTTGGCCCATGTTTGTTATCCCCCTCATTCTCCCTCCTGGCATCCTCTTTCAATGACAGAATATATTCTAGTCGTTGATAATTCCAGAGCACCCGGGGAATAATATGAGTGTGTACATGGAGCCTCTGATTGGTGATTTGGTCTATGCTTGGGAGGAAGGGGTATAGACATACGACCGAGCTACAAAGACAAACTTCAAGATGCATATTTGGTACTAGTACTCCCTGCATGACTTGCCAGCTTATGGGATTTTCTGCGGCTGGTGTGTTCACGGGAAGTTCCCTATGCCCAGTATGCAAAGCAACTTTGAAGTTCATTTGGTTGTCGAAGGGTGGCAAGTATTCTTCGTTCGACAAACATCGACAATTCCTCCCACCTGACCATCCATTCAGATGAGACATCAAGAACTTTATGAAAGATGTTGTAGTTAAAGACCCCGCACCACAGATGATGACAGGAGCCGCAGTTCGTGCTCAGTTAGACGCTCTCGAGGTCAATAATGAAGAAGGTGGTTTTGTGGGATATGGCGAGCAACATGCCTGGACTCAGAAGTCGTGCTTGTGGAACCTCCCCTATTTTTATAACCTTCTTCTTGCACATAATATTGATGTAATGCACACTAAAAAGAATATCGTCGAGATAATTTTTGGTACAATCATGGACATTCCTGACAAGACAAAGGATAACGTTAAGGCTAGAGTGGATCAAGCGAGGTTATGCAATAGGCCAAAGCTAGACATGGTGCCTCCAAGAGCTGGCAAGTCGTGGAGAAAGCCTAAGGCCGATTTCGTTCTGACGAGGGCCCAAAGGAGGGAGGTACTAGAATGGTTCCAAACATGAATGTTCCCTGATGGGTATGCAGCGAATCTGAAGAGGGGAGTGAATTTAGCTACTATGCAAATCACCAGGCTCAAGAGTCATGATTACCATATATGGCTTGAGTGCCCACTTCCGATGATGGTTTGAGGCTATGTCCCTGAGCATGTCTGAAAGGTGCTAGCGGAGTTGAGCATTTTCTTCCGCCAGCTTTGTGCGAAGGAGTTATCTTGTACCGTGGTTGCAGAAATGGAAACAATGACGCCTGTGTTGCTCTGTATGTGGCAGAACCGCCCTAATTAACTTAGCTAAAGCACAATTAAGTCACCTGACACGCGATCTTGTGCTTTAATCAAGTTAACTTGGGAGCCCGTCGGATTTCATCCGGTAAGACCAAACAGAATTCACACGAAGGTGAGTGGTTCCAGAGAATACAACAGATCATCCAACTTAAACATGTACATTAATTTCTTACAACACTAGTTCAAAAATCAAAGTTTTACAGAGTTCGTAAGCAGCGGAAAAGATAAACCAGCGGACACTAGCGCCGGGGTCGGATGTCACTGATGAGACTAATCATGACATCATTGATCCCTATCCTCGCCGTCCGAGGAGGGATCCCACTCGACCGTCTACCTAGGTGGAAGCTGGGGAGGCCAAGTGCCAACAGCAGCGAACTCAGGAGCTTCAACATCCCCTGAAAGATGTGCCACAAGCAAGGCTGAGCAACTATGCTCAACAAGATTTAACCGACGGGTGGGAACTACTCCACCAACTTCTAGACATGCAAGGCTTTTTGGCTGAGGGGTTTGCTTTGCCAAAAGCGCCTACAGTAGGTCCTTACTTTCAATATTTTAGCTTCCAGTTCTAGGTCATTTACCAAACTAAGTTAGCAGCTATACTAAACAAGCAAAAGTTCCCAATCAATTTATGACAAGAAACATATTACATCATCTTCAAGTTCCATTCTTACTCAGTGCAGCATAGCGATCAAGCAGTCCTAAACTGTGAGAGGCAGACGAATCGATTCGAATTTCTTAACCATACATGGCGAACCTAATCTCACGACATCCGCGCACCACGAAGGTCGCTTCATTTGTCAGCCGTCCCCATCAATTCCCAGGCGCGCGTCAGGTCCAAACTTCCCTTGGCATGCAATGCTCCACAGTCCCGACCTCTTGCTGTACATTGACCGCACTTGCACCCACATGATGCACCATGGGAACCTCGTTCCAGGGACAGCAGGGGTATAAGCCATGCCCTAGTTCAATCAAGTACTAGGCTTCCCCATCCCATACTAGGTATGAGATTAGTACTTTCAAACACTTGATCATGAACACCAACACTTTCCGACCTTAACCAATTTCATGTAGACAGACGGGGCAATCCACCGACCACCAAAATAGTTCACCGAGCCTTGCCCCGTCCATCGTCCTTATAGTTGTGACAAAAAGGAGATCAAACAACTCCTACAACTCGCGAGTGACCGGAAATCACTCGACTTTTACCGAGTCCTGTTTCAGCATTGCAACTACTCAGCCTATCATACTAGTGTTCAGATCAAAAGGGATCTAAGTCATGCATCTATGGTTCCAAACAACTTCTGAATGTAAATGCACATACATACAACAGAAGTTATGCGCAAGTTTAGAAAGATTGGGTGATGCTCCGGGGCTTGCCTTCGAGCGGGGTGGAAGCGAACTGATCTTCGGTGCTCTCGGCTTCAGCTCCTGCAGGCGGCAGCTCGGCTACAACTCCGTCTTCTGGCACCGGGTGCAGCTCGTACGTGCCGTCAACAAGGTTTAGCTCTACACGGAATGCAAACGCAAGGGTCAAATACTTAGACGGTTATTTCAACAACACTTGTAAGATTCAGCCCAGAAACTGTAGCAAAACTACAGAAAGGTGTGGAACTCATTTTATTGGATTCTACTCAAAAAGAGGATTCCAACCCAAATGATTTCACATTTTTCTAATTTTTCCTCGATTTAAGATGAATTTCCCAAGCTTCTATTGATTTAGAACAAGATAAAAGAGTCGGATCAGGAAAAACTTACGATCTGACCCTTAGACTTAAGGAATAACTGTACCGGGGTCCTCAGACTTAACACAGAGAAGTCCCTAAAATTTTACACAGATACCCTCGGTCAAAAGAAAAGGATACGGGCGAGCCCTCGGGCGAGGCGGACAGGGGTCGGCAGCTTACTTTTGGTCCTACTGATGAAGTCTTGGGATCGGGAAGAAGCAAGCTCAAGCGGAACGTCAAAGGGCATTTAAGGTTCGGGTGGCGGTGAGGTCCGGCGGTGCTCCGGTGGCAGCGGTGCTTCTTGTGGACAACAAGCAAGCTCTAGCACAACGCGAAGGAAGGCGAAAAGCTGGCGGGGTTGGCAAGGCACATCGTTGGGTGGAAGGGGAGCTCCACAGAGAGCTCAGACGGCGGCACTTGCGCGTGAAGCAGAGGAGTGTGCGGCGACGAGGGCGAAGGAGATGAAACCATGCAATCAGTGCGGCAAGGGCAAATATGGTGAAGGGAACTCCGGTAAGAGGCTTTGGTACCCCTTTTATAGCTGCGCAGAAGTGAACGAGCTCGAGCGGCACGAGGATAAGATCGAGGGAGAAGGAGTGCTCTGCCTCAGCGGCGATTGGTGGGCGTCTCCTTTGGCCGGCGAAGCGGACCTCTGGGGACAGGATCTTATGGCATTGGGCAAGGAAGACAGCGCTAGGCAAGTGCGGTTTTGCTGGGCGGAAGGATTGACGAGGTCGAGCGCGTGCCTGGTCGCGTCAAGCGCCGGATTGGTTGCGGCGACTCGGTATCGGCGGACAAGAGGGAGAGAGGTGCATTGCAGGTGAGGGTGCTGCAAGTGAGGTGACAGGGCGAGCGATGCGACATGAGCATGCGCAGACTAGCGGCTCTGCCGTGGCACACGACTGGCGAGGCGGGAGAAAAGGAGTTGTCACTGCCTGCGCGGTGGTTGGCGAAGGCGGTATCATCGCGGGGCGCGCGCGTGGGCAGCGAGGCTGAGGTATGACGGAAGGGCTGAAAGGCGTTGGGGCGCGCGGCCGGGGATCCAAGTGAGGCGATGCGCGTGGGAGGTGAGGCGGTACTGGTGCGGCAACGGCCAATCTTCAGTCGCAGTGGCGGCAGGGCGCCTGGCGCGGCCGGTGAGGTCTTCGGGCGAGACGAGACGGGACGGAAAAGTTTGCAGGGCGCTTCTGCGCGCGATTGGGAAAGAGGCGCGCTGATCCATCTTGTCGTGGCTGGCGACTGGGCGAGGCGGCACTCGTCGGTGCGGTGACACCACGCGGCGGCGGGGATCTGAAACAGGGCGCACGCGCGCTCTGGCACTCTTTGTCCGATGGATCCGCGAGATTCCTTGCCGGGCCCATCTTCTAGTCTCTTGATCTCCCAATTTCCAAACTGCACCACTTTGACTCCCTTAACAAGAGTTGTAGTACTCAGGCTAAGGCCCAACTATTGTAATTGGACTGAGTCCAAAAACGCAGTGGATTTGGAGATCCAGGGCTCCAAAGTTCAGAGGAACACTGGTTTCGGGACTTAGAGAAAACGACGGATAGTTGGGTTTCAAGGGTCGGGGCTGATTTGAGCTGCAGATTCAGGAATCTTCGAAGGCGAATTGGATCAAGGTCCAATTAACAAAGCTAAAGCAGGGACTTCGTTCTCCAACTTCTATAAAGAGTTTTCTTGGCGTCCTGCTCAACTTTCCAAAGATAAACCCTCCCTAAGGATCTAGGTTGGGCTGAAAACCAGACTTAGCCGGTATAGCTCACGAAAGGCTGAGTCAACCGGATTAGGGGATTTGTCTTAGGATTAAACTCGGCTGAGTTAATCTAGGTCATTACACTGTAAGTTGGAGAAGATCTTTCCACCTGACTTCTTCAATCCGATGCAACATATGATTCTACACCTCCCGTATGAAGCACGAATGGGGAGGGCATGTGCAGGGCCGTTGGTGCTATTCAATTGAGAGATGTCAAAAGGTTCTTCGAACTAAATGTAAAACTAAATGTAAAATTGAAGCATCCATTGCAGAGGCATACATTTTGGAGGAGGTGTCAAACTTCACAACAAAATACTATGTTGACACCCTTACTAGCATGCATAATCCACCTCCTCGTTACAATGCCAGCGAAGATGAATTGAGCCTTAGCATTTTCTGAGGGCAACTCAGAAGTGCAAGTGGTGCGACCCACAAGACCTTGAAACATGAAGAGTGGCGCACTATCATGCTGTATGTGTTGACCAACCTATCCGAGGTGGAGCCGTACATGCTGTAAGTTCTCAACAAACTTGTTTTGAACTAGTCACTATTCTTTTTCCAACTCGCATATTTCTCGTTGGTACAGGGAATTTCATCATCAATTCTGGCATAAATCAATGCAACCGTACCAGCACGAAACTGAGACTCTTCTCAGAGTGTGTGTGGGAAATGGAATGCCCAATTTCATATCTTGGTTCAAACAGAAGGTACAATCCAATTTCATCATCAATTCTTGTACATGTGAATAATATAATGAACCACCCTGCTTGAACTTGCAGGGCCAAACCAATGCGTCTATGAATGTCGAGTTGAGACAGGTTGCCGATGGATGTGCCTATAGGGTCAGATCGTTTACCGATTATGACATCAATGGATATCGCTTTCACAGAACAAGCCACGAGCAGAGTCGGCCAATCGAAGAACCACAAATACCGGAGTTTTTACACCAGGCTTTGATGGGATCAAGTACTATGGAAGAATTGAAGAAATATACGAACTAACTTTTCATGGTTGCAAACCTCTTAATCCAGTCATATTCAAATGCCATTGGTTTGATCCATCTGTCGTGAGACGGGCCCCTAATCTTTGGCTAATCGAAATTCGACAATCATCCATCTTACCAGGAGACGATGTCTATATTGTGGCTCAACAGGCCACACAAGTTTATTATTTGTCATACCTGTGTCAAACCGACAGCCGTCTTAAGGGTTGGGATGTTGTGTACAAGGTATCGCCACACGGTAAACTACCTATACCAAACAATGAAGATTACAATATAGACCCCAACACATATGACGAAGAGTTCTTCCAAGAATATGGGCTTTGAAGGGAGTTTTATGATAGACTTAATCGAAGCGATCGGAATGGAAGTAGACAATGAAAGGGTTGCTGACGAGGATGCTGGAGACGAGGTTTAGAATGCGAAGGACTTAGAATTACTTCAGCGATTACAGTTAGGCAATGACAGTGATGACGACATTCCTCCTTCGGGAGCACGGGCATGATTATATTAACACGCGTGATAGTGATGATGAGACTTATGATCCAGCTAATCCCGATCATGACGATCATTTCTAATACATGTATGAGTTGTACTAATTTATTTATTATTTATCATACCATGTTATTTTTAAAGTATGTTAAGTTTATTTTGCATATCTTTCTAAGTATGTTTTGTTTATCTTTTTAATTGTAGGTAATTGAGAAATGGTGGGCGGTACGAGGAAGCTCGCGGTGATTTGCAAGAGACTGGCCGCTGTAGGGAGGGGTTTAGGTTCTGGGTCAGGTTCAGCTTCAGCTTCAGCTTCATGGAGGGGTCGAGGGAAGCGTCGAGGCAGACCTCGAGGCTGGGGTGAGGAGGAGGAGGAGGAAGAGGTCCAGAGGCCTCAAGGGAGGGGTAAAGGGAAGGGTAAAGGGGCGAGGACCCCGTCGCCTGAACCTGACACCCCGTCACCTGAGGAGGATGAGGTACCTTTCGCACATGCCTCTGGTGACGAGGAGCAGGAGCAGGACCAGGAGGGGGAGGGGGAGGGAGAGGAGGCAGGGGATTCCCAGACCAGGATCTGGTTGCGAAGTCCCTCATCCCTCCCGAGGCGACCGATACCTGAGCATAGACGCCCGCTGATTAAACCGTCTGGGAACAACTAAGTAACTTTAAATATTCTCAATAATTCTGATATGTGGAAAATTACAAAAGAAACTAATAATTTATATTAATCACTTTTGCAGGGGTTGGATTAAGCTCAGTGGGGGTGATCACAACCACAAGGTCAATGGCATCCTTGGCCTTTTGTGCAGGGTACATTTCCTTGGCTTGGTGGCGTACGCCGGACAGCAGCAGCGGGCCTACACGTGGGACCACTACGTCGCTGCCCCCGACGTCCTTGATTGTGATCGCAGGAGATTCCCCAACGTAGCGGAGTGGGTGAAGGCTGAGCTGTGGGTAAGTATTCCTCACACTACATTGCTCAATACATCAGCTTCATTGGACATTCTTGAAATAATAATTGTATACATCGTGTCTATATGTAGGACTTCTACAGATGCCAGGAGGGATTCGAGGCCAAGGCAAAGTCCGTCTCTGAACAAGCCGCCAAGAAGCTCATGTAGGACATGCACTACGAGGCGCGCGTCCAGGCCATCATCGAGTTCTACGCTCAATACAGAAGCATGAAGGTTAAAAAAGAAGAGACAAGAACAATGAACCTAACCAAGGACCAATTCATGAGGGTAAGCAAATAAGGTTGATACTTACTTTATTTGAGATTAATTACGCTTAATTTCTTTTTTCATATGTCACACACTTGATGATGTAGGTGCCTGCATGGTGGTGCCGAGCGCATATGCAGTGCTAGGAAAGAATAGTGGACGTGTGGTTGGAGCCCGCGTGGTTGGAGCACCACCTTGCTTGCTGGGAGTGGTGTTTGCTGATGCCAGGTGCATCACACCATCAAGGCAGCCTGACCCTTGATGAATACAGGGAAAAATAGGTACGCGACTTCATTTCTTTATTCTAACGCTCAATTCTGCATAATTTCTAATCACTTTGCATTTTTGCCGCAGTCATCGTCACATGATGGCTAGCCTTGCTCCCAGCTCAAGGGATGTGTTCTATCCAAAAAGGGCAAGGCAACGGCCGACATCGACTTCAACCCGAAGGACCCACCCGAGGTGTACAACCATCCCAGCATCCACAGCCGCATCACCGATTATACAGTGATGGCAAGGGAGGTTCATGGGCCAGAGTTCGATCCGAGCTCCCAGGATATTGATGGAGAAATCATGATAAGGGTGGGGAGGAGGCAAGAAGCATGGTCGGTATTGGATTGGCGATAGCGTCATCAACACGACCTCTACTCCCACTCTCTCCCAGATCCGAGCAAGGAGCACGGACTCGAGCCCGGCGATACAGCCACGACCGACCACTGCACAATTACAGATAGAGGCTCTCCAGGTTATTTCTGTTCTTTTCATCGTTCATTGATTTTTATGTACCTTTTGCTTCGCAATATGACATTGAGATGACATATTGTAGGCCCAGTTGGAAGCAGAACAGAAGTGATGGGAGGACCTAGAGGCGAGGATCCATGCAGAACGGGAGGCAGATCGGCAGGCAGAAAGGTAGAGGTCGGAGTCGATGTTCCAGTACATGTAGAGTGTTTTTGAGAGGATGGGTCAAACTCCACCACCTATGCCACCGAACCTATTCCCTCCACCTACACCTCCTGCAGCTACTCCTGTGAGTCACTTGTCAAACTTATAATCTCTTTAATGCTTGATTAAAAGTGACTTATGCAATCTCTTTAACTTTGTGCAGAATTAGTCGGCGGGATCGAATGCTTTCTCGGACACACCAGCTTGGTCGCAGTGGCCATCGTTGCCTCCTCAGTAACTTGGTTGAATGACTGTGATGTTTTAATCAAGCAATGCTTTCTAGAACCTATACTTTTGGATTACTTGTTTAAACTAGAACGTAGACTTGCAGATTAAGTTTCTGCCTGTGGTTGTGAACGGATTGTGATGATGATGCTTATTTGTGTGTGCATATGCCTGTGATGCTGAATATATGTCTGTGATTGTTATTTGAGAGGGATCCTTTATACGTAACAAAACAATAAAAACAGGGGTTGTTTGGACAGTTTGCTGAGTGTAACACTCGGCAAAGGGGAGGTTTGCCGAGTGTTACACTCAGCAAACTGTCCAAACAACCCCTGTTTTTATTGTTTTGTATACGTATAAAGGATCCCTCTCAAATAACAATCACAAAAACACTCGGCAAAGGTGCCCTGAAAAGGCTGGCTGGTGACGCTTCTTTGCCGAGTGTCGGGGCTCTGACACTCGGCAAAGTAATCAATACTTTGCCGAGTGTCTGCCGTGTGACACTCGGCAAACTAGCCCTCACCGTGAGCGGGGTTAAACTTTGCCGAGTGTATTCTGACTGCCGAGTGTCCGACATATGACACTCGACAAATATCTGTTTGCCGGCAGAATTTTCGCCGAGTGTCATATGCTTTGCCGAGTGTTTTAGAGCTTCGTCGAGTGCCTAGGGCACTCGGCAAAGGTGTTATTTCCCGTAGTATACTGAAATCCATTGAGGCGAGTAGTCAAGTGTATTATGAACTTTTTAGAATCCATTGCATATTCAAATTATTGTTTACTGGACTTTTCTAAAAATACGTGCGTGTTGGACGTGCAAATAAAAAGGAATAGAAGGTTTTGGTGGGCTATGTGCTAATGAGCTGGGAACGCGGATGCGCCCCCTTTAAAGTTCAGCAAGGGGCAGACACTGGTAGCCACTGCCCACTGCCCTAGCAGTTGCGTGAATGGAGAGCACAGAGAGGTGATATTTTGTCTTCAGATTCCGGTCTCTGTTTGTGGCTGGGATGTTGCATATAATAGAGAGGAGAAAGCTGCTGGGGGCTCTCTCTCCCATGTCAGGCTTGGCTTGAGCTCGTTGAAGGGGAACTGAAGGCAAGCTTGGGTTGTATGTGGAGTCTAGCAGGAATCTGGAATCGGGAAGCCCTTATCTCGGGACCGGACCGTGCCTTCGCAGAGGCAGGCTGCAGGTGCAATACATCGAGAGAGGGGTGTACAAATGGATGATTCTGGGTGCAACACCTGTCAAAGGGCATGTTTGAATCATCAAGAGCACAATTTTTTAGGAGAATATATGGGGCGGTTGGATACTATAGGGGCTAAACTTTAGCCCTGTCACATCAAATGTTCGGATACTAATTAGGAGGAATAAACATAAGCTAATTACAAAACTAATTGCAGAACCCCTAGGCTAAATCGTGAGATGAATCTATTAAACCTAATTAATCCATCATTAGCGAACGGTTACTGTAGCACAACGTTATCAAATCATAGACTAATTAGGCTTAATAAATTCGTCTTGCGATTTAGCCTAGAGGTTGTGTAATTAGTTTTGTAATTAGTCTAAGTTTAATACTCCTAATTAGTGTCAAACATTCGAGGGCTAAATTCCCCTCCTCCCAAACACCCCCATAATTTACTTCTACCCTCTCACCATCAGTGGTCAAGAGGATCTTCCTTGGTCCTACTATACGTCCCATCCGTATGGCACGACACTTATGTGGGAGAGATGGCACACTGCATGCCATCGGGGCAGAGATCAAATGTTGGGGAGAATGTAAAGCTTGCTTGCTTCTTGCCTTGCTCCTCCCCACTGCGCACAGATCAAATGTGATCTTACGGTATGGATATGCTGCATAGCTGGGTGAGAGGGAATCCAGCAGGATTCCTCTTTGATGTTCACCTAGGAACCTGCGTGGGATGGGACAAGAAGCCTAGCGGTGACGTGGCAGGGAACAAAGGCGGTATTCAATGCACACCCTTCTTGTTGTGCATGTCCTCCACGGCCTAGACAGTCATTGGAGTGTGCCACAGGCCCAGCCCCGATGTTAGGGTCTGGTCACATGGCTGAGCTTGTCTTCAATAGGAATCGTACCACGATCCCTCTTGGACTAGGTTGTTGCGCTTTGGAGGTGTGTGGCCTGCTAAGCACGAGGTGTGACCGTGCCTAGGGAGGTTTTAGGGAGCCCTCCGAGTCATGGTTCATCACCATACGCTTCGTGTAGGAGTTGGCCATGGTTAAAGGTATTGTGAGCTTCTAAAAGGTATCGTTGGTGAAAAAAATTCATGATCAACAATATAGCCTCGATGGAGCTCACATGGTCATCACAGAACTTCCTTTGTGACGAATTTAACCTTCACAGTAACGAAAGCCATTCGTCGTTACCGAAGCTGGTAATGCTACGGATTTCCACTAGTGTCCGTCAAGATGGCCCTGACCACCTCCAAGCGTCGTGGCCCCTTGCCTGCACAAAGCCAACCCCTCGCCCTCAAGCTGGTTGCCCGTCTAGGGGCAGGATCGAGGGAGGAGAGAGGCGCCGCCCGGTAATGCCCTTCTTCACCAGCGTCGAGCCAAGCCCGTCGGAGCTGGCCTGCCCAGACGACGCAAAGACTCTGCCCAGAGGCAGACAGAGGAGGCGTGGCTAGGGAGAGGGAGGAGGCGAGGCGCGGGTGAAGGGTGGAGGAGAGGCGGCGACGGCTCAAGACAAAAAAGAACATGGGGAGGGTGGAAAACGGGAGGTGGAAAAGAAAATGGGGTGGGGAGGAGCGGACGAAGCAGACGACGTGCCAACTACGAAGATTTGTCACCTTTTTACTTTTTTTAGCTGCAGAGACATCTATGCATTCCGAAAAAAGACTGTAAAGCTGAGATTTATATGGTTACACAATAATAGGCCGAACTAAACTTTGGTCCAAATTTTCTCCAATTAGTATTTTCTGTATATACTACTAATAATAGATAATAATAGATTTTAACTATTTGATTGAACCGATGGTAAAAAAAAAGATCCATCGATCGGCTGCCTACCGGCCCAGAACAGCTTTCTTTCCTAGCTAGCAGCGAGTCGACGATGACATGGTGAGCGGCCACCCTTGCCTGATCTGCGACGGGCGCTTCGCCCGCCAACAAGCATCAGACACGTATGCCCTTCTGTTCCCTTCCCCTTCCTGTGGTGCGAAATCGAACACTGGAAACCCTGATGTATGCTATTTGTATTAAATCCGACTATGTATTTCCATGCTAACATCGATTTTTGTTCTTTCGCAAAAATGATGAGGTGTACATGTGTAGACTCGTCCTACCGTCCCATACTGGGTCCGCCCCGGTCTGATCTGATTGGTGGTGCATGCATCGATCAGCATCTTATATGTTTAGAAAAAAAATCTTCTTTATTGAATAAAAACACTTTCTATAAATGCATTTGCTTGTAGAGAAGGTTCGCTTGAGATTTAATATAATCACGAAGATATCCAGTTCCTTAATTACACCATTCACCTTTAATTTCTATATATTGCAACCACGCATGAACCCAATGAAATTTTGATTTTGTCCTTCAACAATCAATTCTTTGTAGAGATCTAGAACAAACGACGACGATGCCTCGAGGGAAGCTTGGAATGAAGCTGATCGAGAACCCCAAGAAGCGCAGGGCGACTTACAAGAACCGGCGCGACGGCCTCGTCCAGAAGACCTCGCAGCTCGCCACCCTCTGCGGCGTCGAGGCCCTCCTCGTCTGCTTCGACCCCAAGCCCGCCGGCTCCGGGCAAGACGGCGGCGGCGGGGGCGCTGCAGCAGCCACGACGTGGCCGGCCAACCGCGAGGACGTGCTGAAGCTGATCGAGAAGTACCGCGAGACGCCCGCGGACAAGATCAGGCACAGCTTCAACGCCGCCACGTACTACCAGGAGGAACTGGCGAAGCAGCAGCGCAAGCTCCTCAAGATCGAGCAGTGCGGCCCGGACATGCTCAGCCTGCAGGACTGCCGCCTCGCCGACCTCTCCACCGCCGACCTCGGCACCCTCCTCGTCGCGCTGGACGAGACGCTGCGGAAGGCGCAGCAGCGGATCGTCGCGCTCGGCGGCCACCTCGACGACGATGGCGGCGACGTGCTGCCGGCGGCGACCGCGATGGTCACCGCGCCGCACGCCGTGCCCATGCCGCTGCCGCTGGCGGAGTACAGCTCCTTCGACCTCGCGTTCGCCATGCCGGACGCCGGCTCCATGGTAACGCAGTACGACTACCCTCCTCATGACATGATGCCACTGCCACAGCCAGTGCCCCTCCAACCGCCATGCCTTGCCTATCATCAGATGCCGCTGCCGAGCTACACCTTTCAGATGCCGCCGGCGACGACAACGCTGATAGCACCACATGACCTGGGAATGACTGGCACCATGGACTTCCCCACTTTTTTCACGAACTTCGCCAATGGGAGCGCCACCGCGGCCGGGTTTTATGATGATTTTATGCTAGGTTTTGATGCCACTGGAGGTGGAGTGTACGTCGACGATTATGTTGCTGCTGGACAAGCAGACTTTGCTGCCGGACATGCTGGTACCGGCTACCAGCTTGAGCACCGCATGCCCGCCGGTGTGTGGGCGCCCGTGAGCAGGATGAACAATAATCCCGGTCCCATGGATGCTGCTGCATTCCAGGAGGGGAATGACTTGGCAGGGCTGCCTGGTAGTAGCTGCAGCAGCAACGGCGCCATCTTTCAAGGAGGGTTTCAGAAGAAATAGCCACATGATGGCTAATAAGTATTCCATCAAGATCTTAGCTTACTTTTGGATCATAAACTTGACTAGCATGGTGGTAGCAGTTCTAGGGTTCGCCTTGGAACTAGTAGCAGAAATCTCATCGAGCTAGGAACTTTTGTGGATGGTTATTAATTAGAGCTTTGTGGATTGGATTAACCATCATATATATGCATGTTTGTATTTGTCAAAGACGTGAGTTTAATATGATTAGGAAAACTAGCTACTTCAAAATATGTGTCTGCAATTTCCTTACGCATTTTTTGTTATAGCAGAGTAATATCCATGGTTTGTTTGGTAGACACATAGAATTTTGACTTAATATATTTTGTTCTTCTTAACTACTGATTACATCTCTATCTTTTTATTTTAACAAGAGAGTTTTTAGATACAAAGATAGTTACAACTCAACTGCATTCTACCAAGACACAACATGCAAAAAGTGATTAAACATTCATAGGGCAAAGTGGTCAAGGTCACTTGTCTGCCTCAAACTACATGCTCGAAGTCTTTGAAGTTTTGTTCTTGAAAGTTCACATATTACTCTCCTACTGATCACAAGCATCTAAGGTAACCATGCATACAAGCAAGAAAACAAAAAGATAATAACAGTACACTGGTCATCATATACAGGAAAAACAAGGCATGCTAAACTATACATATTGCTACGATCGCTTGAGCGCAGAAGTCAATAAAAATAGTGCTAAAACATAACTGTAAAGAATTATAAAGTTTGAAGGGCTTAAACGTGAAAACTACTAAAATTGAGTATGAGTTGAAAATCTAAAAAATCAAGAGTCTTTCTACAAAAATGTGTTCCAGTGGCATACTTTCAAATGATTCTAAAGTTTTTACAGCTTAAATGTGGAAACTATTGAATCTTTCTGCAGGTTTCTTTAATTCTTATGCCAAATAGCACAAACAGACTTTTGCTTTAGTTTCTAATTCACTAAGAAAAAATTCAAAAACAAAAAAAGAATGTAGCATATATGGGCTGGTGTAGTCTGTTCAAATTCGAGCATGCAAGAAACTAACATCTGTGATGGAAAAATGAAATTATCGATAACAAGATAAGCTTCTATGCAACATTTTACCTTCCTTTTAAATATTTTTCCTCTTTTGTGGTGAATTTTTTGTACCTTGAACACTTTGAATTTCCTTTTGAGGGGAGTATAAAATTAAATTTTAATTGTGTCAACAAGTAGAGTAAATAGAGAAATACATAATGGGTATGCTTAAAGAAAATAAGTTGCACGATTGTTTCAATTTCAACACATATAAAGTATTCTATGGATAATGCAAATCAAAGCTACTAACGCCTATATGATAAATAGAACAAATTACTTCCAGACTCTTGCCTTTGTCATACACTCCATGTATAACATTCGATAGTCATCATATTCATGCCATACTGATCAGTTTCAATATGCATTCACGGTGAAATGGTAAGACAACAAGACTCAAAATATTGTGCTAAAGACAGTGGAGCTTCGAATGCTCTTTGAGGCATGATATGGAGAATGATTTTGTGAATGAGCATTTCCCAAAGAAGTGTAGATCCATCTTTGCATATATATATATATATATGGACCTTGTTCCTCAATCATCTCTACCCAACTCCTGACTTCCTTCACAAACAAATCTAAGGGACAAATCTCCTGGTGATTAAGTTCTTTTTTGCAGCACGTTTCCAAGGATTTGAGGACATAAGAGATCTCTTGCAGTCTTGCTTCATACTCATGGCTTGGATGACCCAGAAGGAAGAAAACACAATAGTCGTTTACGAATCAGCATCAGCTCCTCCGTACGTTGTTGTGCTTGTTTTGCTCTGTTTGGATCGTTTGAATATATTTAAACATAAAGGTAATATTCAGTATTCGCAAATCTTACTCTCACTTTCGAATGTTTTACTTTGACTGTAAATAAATCTACAAAAATCATCTTAAATCAAACGAGCTACATACTACGAAAGTGTATCTTATGACATCAACGGTCAACCTTAACTTGTCGATATGAGAGTATACATATTGGTGATCAAAACTAAGAACGTTTAACTTAGGGCAAATATAAATCCTCTTATATTTGTAATCGGAGTACTGAGGGACAACTGCACATTCGCAAAACAGAAAAATAGGAACGATATGTAGCTTACAGTCTAAAAGTTAATTTTCCTTTTGCTTTTTCAAAATACCAGGCTATTAACACTAAATTATTTTCATAAGAATACAACAATTACTTTACCCAAAGAGAGACATATGTGCCTTGACGGAAGTCTATTGGCTACAATGCGTGCAGAGTTTACTCAATAAAATACAAACTGAACGTAATATTCAATATACAACCAGCAATTCATGGCATTAAAATTGCCCATGCTTGGGCCATTACATGTACAATGTCATGATGCGAATCCTAAATGGGGGCATCGAAACTTATAAGTATGAAGATCAAAGAGCTAATCTGTACGTGGGCAAGAATTGTTGAACCCGACTAAGTAAACTAAACTGATCCTTGTCTTTGAATTGCAACAACCACCTCGTTACAACGTGGACATCTGTAAGAACTCGTAGCCGAACACCGCGTGCGTAGGCAATAATAGCAGTACCTGGAAACAAACAAAGAACCTGTCTAAGGCAAACATCAGCACAGGAATTTAGATACAATACCAATAGCATAATAGGTAAGGAAGACATTAAGTCATTCCAGAAATCAGATTTGTCGGAAACAAACATATAAGTCAGATATTGCATAATCACCTAGCATGTGTACGACTCATACAAAACTATTTAATTTGGCTTTTCGGCGCTTTGATTTCTTAGAAGAAACATAGGTATTAGACTGAAATATGATTATTACAGTTGTCAAGAAATCCTGGTAAGGATATTACCATTCCACAATAACAAGATATATGCACCTGCTTTTCCTTATCTCTCTCTCTCTCTCTCTCTGAATGATCTTATATCTACTACTTCGAGCTAGAGAAACAAACACCATCCCAGCAATACTAATATAATAATAGCTATCAGAATGTGCCTTTTCTAACGTGCTTCGTTGTTGTGCAAAATGTTAGGATGGAACCCACTGAAGGGAGTACACCACAAAGGAATATATGACCAACGTAAAGCAGTAAGAAGCAGCATGCAGCATACCTGTGTTGACATGGAAGAGCTATAAAAGGAATGCTAGGACTGGACCGACATATAGGACAATTTGCTTCATCACCAAAAGAACCTGCCGACTTATCTTTGGAGAAGGGGAGAAGGAACTTCTTTACAGAGGATGAGTTTAAGAGCGGAAGAAGCAAAAGCAACATTTCCTGCAGAATTAAGCAGTGTCATGCTGTCATGCACCGCTCAAAGTTCAGGATTCTACTTTGTAATGTCTACAGTACATCAATATAAAGTCTCGCTGAATATCAAGACGCTGGCAAAAACACCAATTAAACACAGGTAAAATACACTCTTATGTGACAATAAAAGCTCCCCAGAGTACAAATATCAGCATTCAGCAATGCTCGTAAGAACATGCTTGAGGTTGCTTCATCGTACCACACTTGTCTAGTTTTTCGCATACGTGTCCAAATTTCAGACTCGATAACACTTCTGCTTGAAGAGTAGAGATAAATTCATTGATTTTTTTTTATCTTTTCATATTGCAATGAGGTGAATGTAACGAACAGCAGTAAAGTTACTAGTGATACTTTGCTTTCATGAACCTAAATAGCTCGAAAAACACAAGTCTATATATAGAACATGTCACAATAGAAACCATTAACAATGTGATCTAGTGCAGTCAAGCCCCCTTTACCCATTTTGTTGCATTTCAGTTCCTATAATAATATATCATCAAGTTTATTGCAATGGAGCCACCAGCCCATGTTTATATACTTACATTCTGTTAGGCAACTATGACCTTGCAAATTAGATAACTCACTGCTGTCCAAGCATTCTGATGCATATTTGAGTAAAACTTTATCTACATAAACAATACAGGATTTCAATTGTACCAAAATGTTATATGGCCAGGACTAGAGGCTGTGTAGAACAATAGGGACTGAGTGTGCGAGGGGAACAGACTCGACCCAAACACTTGAGATCGGGCACACTGGAGACAGCTACGCCCAAACTCAAGGCCCAGCGTAGAAGTCCTAGAGTTAAGTAAAAAAGACTTCTCGGGAGTTTGGGAGTGTGACGATGAGGATCTCTCTTGATAATTATTTGCTTTGTTCAAAAAAATGATGTCAGCAGGCATATATAGCTGCCCCTAGCAGATGAAATCTCCTGATAATTCTTTTCTTCATTCCAAATAGATGAGATCAGCAGGCACATATAGCTGCCCCTAATAGATGAAATCTACTAACTTGACTTGACTAACAATTAGTATAGAGATAACATTCTAACCTAACTTGAAACCTAGCCAGAGAGAGATCCTAACAAAATACTGGACACTAGATGAACTCTTGCTGCTGCTATAGTACTCCTTGGGCCACATGGCCAGCCAGCCTGCCGCCATGGCACAAAATCCCACCAATGTTTTTATGGGAAATCTCAGAAACAACTAAAGAAATCTGCACAGCATCCCTGTTTACTCTACATTAAGGACCACATTACCAATCCATTAGAAAGTGCCTAACTAGATAGTCCTGAGTATATGTAACTACACCTACAAGGATTTCATTACAGGACAAACAGTTTTTTACGCCACCACTGTCATGCAAACCACATTTGAACATTGATAACAAGGCAACGTGTTCGAATTGGTAAAATTATTATTCCATGGAATTGTGATAGAGATGCTTTTTCATCTTGAATTGAAACATATGTGGTTAAGGTACCCTCAACCTCCCAGATTTGCATCCTAGTATCGGGAGTGCACAAAATATGCAGCCTACAATGTCAAATAGTGGAGGATATAATACAACTAATTATTCAGAAAACTGGTAGGTGTTCTGATCCATCAAGAATGCATGTGATCCACATTGGCTAGACTTTTCATTACATACATCAGTATATATCCAATCAAAAGCCTAGATCAAACTGTAAAATGGATAACTGCATAAACTAGCAAGTTTTAATATTACTAACTGATTGTGAGATAACAACAGTGCTGCAAGAAAGATATTTACCGAAAACTCGTTCCAAACCAGCTGCCGATTCATGTACTCAAAGCTAACAGCTCTATTCATGTTGGGGCTCCCATAAACAAGTCTTGCTTTCAGAATTCTTTCTACGATAGTTTTGTACCTTCAAAAACACATATGCAAGGCTCAAAATAGGTGTGTGTCATATGAACTTCATAACAATTGACAGATGAACAGGACAATAATCTTCTTAAAAAAAAACAATAGCTTTCCCTTTTCTCACAAGGCATGCTGATCTAGTTCATTCAAATACAATATTCCGCAGCTATTAGCCAATTTCTTATCACAGTGGACAGTACATGCTGTACACATTGACTATGTTCAATCTCTAAATAGATGGTTAGCAATGCCAAACTAGGTGCCACCTGCTAGGGCCTGTTAATCCTTTTTCTTCCTCATGAAATGGCAGGAGAGCCGCCCATCATTATTAAGAAGAAGGAGAAGAAAAAGAAGAAAGGAACGAATCACAGAACTGGTCCGATCCCAGGTTCGGACCCTGTTAAGCATGAATAATTTCTGCATGCATGAAGACATTCCCATAATTAAGCAGGCACAAGATACCTTCCACCATAAAGGAACAATAATAGGTTGAAGAATGAAGCAGCTTGGTACAATCCTTCAGCATTCTGCACTAAGCCCCAGGCACGGCGTGCTAGTGGTCTCTACAACATGAAATAGATACTTTAACTTATAAGAGTGAAAAGGAACTTTAAATTTTCAAAAGAAGGTATCAGGGTCACCTGTTCCAAATCACCCCATCGACGGAAAGCAGAAAAGGACTGCAATCGCGACCATATATATTGGCCACCAACAAAGCTAATACAATAAAAGATCTTTTGAGAAACAGAAAGCCCAGGTCCTTCCAAACCTGTTCTTACTGAAAAGCACAAAGAATCCATCAGATGTTGCTCAGAAATATTCATCTACATATCACTAGCAGTTCCTCAAACAAAACAAATCAGTATGGAAAAACAGACTCCTAGGACTGTTACCAATGAGCTAAACTTGGCTAAGACAAAGACATATTTGGGATTGAACAAGATATGCAAGAAACTGAGTGTATTCACTTTCATATCGAGGCTCTGAATAGTCATTTAGTTGGAACTAGATTTGCTATTTCAGATAACCTTGGTGCGGTTCAGTTTGTTTGCAGAGCTTAACTTCAACTTTGGTTCGTGTAGAGAAAATGAGATCATCAATAGCATGCACAGTGTAAAAAAAGAAGAAGCTCCAACCAAGGTGTAATTTTGATGTGTTCATGTAAATATGATTGAATGAGTTTCTGAATGGTTAAAACCATCCAGAATGGGCCAGAAGGGCGCATATTGACTCCTGAGGGGACGATACACTAGAACAGGAGAGGATGAGCATAGATGAAGGCTTTAGACAAGGCAAAGGCCGATGGTAAGTCACTCTCATTTTGTAAACATAAAGGATGATAGTCCTATCCATTTTCTAGATGTTAGAAGACCAATAAGGAACTTATCTATAAACAAGAAAATACTAAAGATATGCAACTAATCATAAGTCTCAACAAACTAACAGATTATGAGATATACGCGAATGTCCCAATTATGCAACAATATGCATGTTATGCCTCGTAGCAATGTCCGCCATTAGCCCGCATAGAATCATAGATCTAGCACACTGTTTGATAAATTAGATTATATTTTTGACATATTATGTCATCCAAATAGTTAATATTTCCCTATTTTCCCTCATATAATCAATAAAATATCCTTCATCAACACTGCTCAGAGAAAAACAGCTAAAAAATAACCAAAATATCTAGAAGTTATTTGGGGGTCCCTCCATACGAGATTATCATAATTGAACCACTCCACTGTGTATTTTTATTAGGTATTCTACTCAGTAGGGCACGAAATTCATAATGAAAACATACTAAAATAACCAAACACGCTTTTTGTGCTTTTAGTCTATGGTAATTCAAGAACATAGCATCTCAAGTGAGACCTTGGAGACTTTGAATAAATTGCTAAAAGACCACCATGTATTTGCAGACTAAATCTTTCTTCTTGTGGTTGTTTTTCCGGGTTTTTTTCCATTTTTTTTTGCGGACCTGGCGCAGTGGTAAAACTCTCCACTTGTGGCCCGGAGGTCCTCGGTTCGAACCAGCCTCTTTGCAGAATTTTAAAAGAATTTTGCAAGGGTAAGGCTGTCTAGGAATTCCCTTCCCCAGGCCCCACCTTGTGTGGGAGCTTTCACACTGGGTACGCCCTTTTTTTTCCTTTTTTTTTTGCAAAGAGACTAAATCTTTTATTTGGTAAAAGGACAGGCAATGAGCATATTGCAGATGCAGCCTCTATGCAAAGTTAGACGTACAAGAGGTAGGAATGTAGGATCAGCCAACTTCAATTTAATATACTGTAGTTGCCTCAACCACAGTATGCAAGCAAAGTGTATTCTGATTTAAAGGAATTGTGCAAAACAATCTATCTTACTCCAGGAGGCATAGCATGCATGTTGTTTTGCATATAGTTGCACAACCATCTACACTTGATTAGCTGTAACCAGCGTGATTAGTAAAATAAAGAGCCATGAAGTGCATACCATACAAAAAAAATGGCAGCAGTTGACACAAACTTAACAGAAAAATACCTTCTTTTCCAGTGATGGGCACTAACCGCTCATCTCTATATCTTAGGTTCATCAGTGCATTGCCTGGGGTTGGCTTGTCAACCCAAATCGAGAACCTCCAGATGAGGAATTCGAGGAAAGCATCGAGTTCAGGCTCATATTGGAATAAGAGTCCTGGCTGATATGAAGAAAAAGCATGAAAACTGAAGGCAACAACTAGCAGTGCATTTAGGTTCTATGCAAGCTGCAAGGAGCACCCAAATCACCGGAGTTAGTAAACGAAGCACCTTCATCAAAGAGAACACTTTGACTAGCTGCTCTTTCAACATCGCGGACATCTCGACATCTAGCCTTGCAGCATCAAACTGGTTCACCCTAGATATTGAAATTGGGATAATGACCTGCACGAGAAAAAGAGGTTTCATCCAACATCAACCCTCTATGCCTGCAATCATCATGCCCATTCTGACAGACAGATCACAAAACTTCTCTTCTATTTAAGAGCCAGTGAGCATTCTATTAATAAAAAATAACTAGGAACCAACATCTACATCAGAAAAAACAAAAACCATTGCAATTAATAAATATGCTTTTCAGAGCTCCAGATCATCACAAAATTTCATCTGTACTTCATAGGCAAAACCATAACCCAGAACAGCAAAATTAGCAACTTTATATGCTTTCGTGGCATTTCGATTCTCATACAATGAGAAATCATGTAGCATTTCAAGCGCCATACAGGGGAAACGGGAGCATCTGTACCTTGGATGAATCGCGCAGCGACTGCCAGAGCGGGAGGAGGCGCTGAAACTCCGCGTGCCATGCGTCCTGTGGCGGCGGCCCATCCGAAGCAGAGGCGGACTCAACGAGGGACATAGGGGTTCAGTCAAACCCCAGATTCGTGGGAAGTAAAGCTGCACCCGCACATCAGGTGGATTCGCCTCGCGCGCTGAGGAAGAAGAGCCTGACTGCACCATGGATGGATTAGGTTAGCCAAATCCGCGAGTAATTGAACGGAGAAAATGGGACATTTGAGTTCGAGAGAAGGAAGGTCCACCGGAACTATATCGATTCCCGGAAGCACAATCCGACCAAGTGAGCTAGGTTGTTGCTTACCAGCAAATGTCGAAGTCGATCCAAATATCTCTGCTCCAGGGCCAGTCCGGTGCCAGCGGAGGGAAAGGATTGCGCTGGCGTCGGCTCCGCCGCTCGACGGGATGGATGTGCTAGGGTTTGAATTTTTTCGCTGGATTTTTCTTCAATTCAGGGGGGATGGCGGGATGTTGATCATTCGGTCGTGAAGTGAGCAGCAACGCGAAATTGTGGTGAGCCCCGCCCCCTACACACACCTCCCCGCACGCCTCCCTCTCCCTGTTTCCCCCAAATTTTCCCCACTGTGATGTTGATTAGCAATATGTTTGATAGTATTTCAGTAGTTCAGTAGCATCATGCAGTTCACAGTATGTTGAATTAGCAATATGTATGATGGTAGTTCAGTAGTTCACAGAAGTGGCATGCAGTTCAGTAGTTCAGTATGATGGTAGTAGGGTTGTAGTATGTAGTTGATTTTGTTTAGCTCACTAGAACATGTATACCAGCCCAGTAGGTATGTGATCATTTTCCGGTTTTCAGCAACTTGTTTTTGTTGATTAGCACCCCTGGCCTTTTTTGTTAGTTCAGTCTTTACAATTTGTTGTCCCTCAAGCAGTAGAACTCATATGTCTCTTTTTTTTTTACAATTATCTCTATAGTATATTCTACCTTCCATTAGTTCAATGGTTCCATTAGTCCAAAAGGTATTGATTCAGTAATTTAAGCGGCAGAAAGCTGCATATCAGTAGTTTGGCCTCAATATTTTTCCTTCATTCAGTAATTCTAAGTTGAATGGTTCCATAGTGGCTTCAGATATTTATTGTATGTTAGTAATTTTCATCGTGTGTTCACTATATGTCTCACTAATTTCTCATATGATTAGTGCTTACTATCAATAGTTTATCCCTTCGTACATGGTAGACGATCCTTTAAATTACTGAATGAGAATATTGCCAATGAAAAGGCTACTTTTTATTCAGTTTTCTACTGATTTTATTGCTATTGATGCTAATTACTGAATGTGAGTGAATACTGTACCGAATATGTTTATAGTCCTCAGATTCATGGTTCAATGGTTTTATATTCTATGGTAGCTCTTTTCTTATCAGTAGTTTTATTGCATTTGCTCTTTTTCCTAGTAACCTGTTTTTTGTGTTCAGTACCGAAGTGTCTCACTACTGTCTTTTTTTTTATCTCTGTATAGGGGGTTTTCAATAAATGCAGAAGGTGAAATATAGGGGGCGTTTTCTTCCACTGACTTATTTTTAGCACGTGTCACATCGAATGTTTAGATACTAATTAGGAGTATTAAACGTAGACTATTTACAAAACCCATTACATAAGACGAATCTAAACGGTGAGACGAATCTATTAAGCCTAATTACGCCTAATTAATCCATCATTAGCAAATGTTTACTGTAGCAATACATTGTCAAATCATGGACTAATTAGGCTTAATAGATTTGTCTCGCCGTTTAGATTCGTCTTATGTAATGGGTTTTGTAAATAGTATACGTTTAATACTCCTAATTAGTATCTAAACATTCGATGTGACGGGTGCTAAAAATAAGTCAGTGGAAAAAAACGGGGCCATAGTGGTCATCTTCCTCAAGGTTTCAAAGGTATATCAATCAGGGACAGCGAAGGCGGCGAGTTTCGAATGGACCTCACTCAGACGCAGCATTCGGATGTGAATCCGGACGCGATGTCCAATGCAGCGGAGAGAGAAGGTGCATCCGCAGCCGGTGGTGTCCAAAATCCCGCTCGAGCACCCACATTCGACTTCAGCTCCGACAACGAGCCACCATTGGACGACCACCAATTGATGGAGAAAGCTCGCAATCATCAAGCCAGACAGCGTCGGGTTGCAGCGCGAAAGGTCCCTGCCAGCAGGCTCTCCCAGGAAACAAATTCAACCGACGATTTTGTTGATGCCCCCCATCAATAAAAGCAAATGGCAGATGCTGCCAAAACTACTAGGCTGATTGGCAGGCCCTCTACAAGGGCACGAAGTGGGGGCACTGCCCCACATGCAAATGCTACCAACAAGGATGAGGTACCCCAACCCACCCATTATAGATTTCCATTTTGGCACTAACACGACGGGCCAGCTTGAGCACGACACAAAGAAGCATGGCCCGGCAACGATCCGGTCCGTGAGCCATCGTGCTAGTGCTAGGCACGGCACGGCGTTAGTGCTGTGTTTGGGCCGCCTATTCGGCCCGTAGTACCAGCACGGGCACGGTACGTTTAATGGGCTAGCCCACATAAGGCACGGCTCAAACGGCTATCAGCCGTCGGATCCTCCTCCCCCGCTCCATCCAACCGTTGGATCCGACCGTTGGCGGGGGCGCGTATATAAGCAAGGCCGCAGCCACCCGCACCCCCCATTCGTAACCCTAGCTCATTTACACCGCTCCTCTCTCTCTCTTCGCTCGCTCTCCTATCCCTCTCTGGCTCTCAGCTCTCTCCGCTGTGAGAGCGACTCTCTGCCTCCCTCCCCGAATCCCCTCCCTTCTGCCCTTCTCCTCGCCCTCCGGTGGCCTCCGGCCTCCGCCGGCACTTGCACACGGCATGGCCATGTATACTCCTATCACCTATTCTTGATCTCGCATCTCACTTCGCGTCGTCCTTCTCGTCACCTCCGTGTCGGCCTCGCCAGGTCTCGGCCCCGCGTCAATCTCGCCGGATCCGTATTAGAACTCGCCGGATCCGTAGTCGATCTCGCTGGATCTGTGCTTCGTCAACGTCGTCGGCGACTCCGGTGCTCCGGCTATCAAGGTAGGAAACCCTAACCCTAACCCTTGCTCAATCGATCCCTTATCCCTAACCCTAACTCTTGTTTTTGTGTAGCCGTTGAGGAACCGGGGCGCGGGCGTGTGAGGATGGCCGGATCCGACGACGACGAGACGGTTAAGGGTGGGTCGAACCAAGAGAGGCGGCTTTGCGGGTTGGCCGGAGATGATGACGAGGACGACATGCGCGAGGATGCCGCGGAGCTCTTCGGCCGTGTGGCTCAACCTCCCATCGTCCTCGAGCCCTGCGATGACCAAGAAGTGGACGGGGACGGGGAAGAGAACAACGGTAAGCGCTCACGCTCCTCTACCTCAGCCGTGTGGCTTGATTTCAAGAAGATATTCAAAATAGTGAACGGTAAGAAGGTAAGGTATGAAGCTAAATGCATCCATTGCTCTAAGGAGTACTTTGGGTGCTCTAGTGGTGGCACTGGTCACCTCACCCGCCATAGGGATAGATGCCCTAGAAGGCATGAGAAAACTCGCATGTCTCAGTCACAAATCTCTTTTAATCCTGATGGTAGTATTCGTAATTGGGAGTACTGTCCTATAGTTGCCCATACTCAACTTGTTAGACTGCTTGCTAGGCTTGATGTTCCTGTCTCTTTGGGTGAATCTTATGCATTTGAAGATTACATTAGAACTGCTCATAATCCTAAATTTGTTGCAGTATCTAGACAAACCACCACTAGAGACATGCTAAAATACTTCAATGATTGCAAGGCTAAGCTTGTTGAGATTGTGAAATCTGCTGGTGTTAATTGTGTGTGTCTAAACTCTGATATTTGGTCTGGTAATGCCAAAGAAGACTACCTCAGTGTTGTTGCTCACTACATAAAACTCTGATTGGCAACTAGAGAAGAGAGTGCTTGGTCTTAGGCTGATTGATTGTTCACACAATGGTCAAAATATTGCTGATCGTGTTGCATCTGTGCTTGATGACTATTGTTTGACTGAAAAAGTTTTTGCTGTTACTTTGGACAATGCATCATCTAATGTTTCAGCCATGCAAAAGCTTAGACCTGTTCTTTCTAAATATCTTGGTATTGAAGTTGTGGAAGATGATAGGGATGACAATGCACATTCAGTTAATTCTTTGTTCTTGCATCAGCGTTGTGCATGCCATATTATCAATCTGATTGTTAAGGAGGCTCTAACTGCTCTTAAGCCATTGATTGAGAAATTTAGAGTTGCAATATCTTTCTTAAACTCATCTAATCAGAGAATTGTTGCATATAAAGTTATTGCATTGCCACTGGTGTTAGGCCTAAAAAGTTTCAGCTAGACATGGAAGTTAAGTGGAATTCTACATATCTAATGCTTAAGCATTTGTTTCCTCATAAGGTCCCATTCACAACTTTCATCGTTGCTCAATATCCTAGGGTTGAAGGTGATCAGTTGCTTTTATCTGATGATAATTGGGCTATGACAGAAAAAGTGCTAAGATTTCTTGAACTATTTTATGATGCTACAGTTGCATTGTCTGGTGTGTACTATCCTACATCTCCACTTATGATTCATTATCTTGTTAAGATTGCTATGCACTTAAAGAATTATGCTAATGATACTCACATCAGACATGTGGTTCAACCTATGATAGACAAGTATAACAAATACTGGAGGGACATACCTTTGCTTTATTCTTTTGCATTCATCCTGGGCCCTAGAGCTAAAATGAAAGGTTTCAATAGAGTGCTCAGGAGGTTGGGTACCCTTACCAGTACAGATTACAGTGCTTACCAGGTTAGCACTAGATCTCGACTTACTGATGTCTACAACAAGTATGAGGAGAAATATGGAGGTGTTCGGTTGAGGAGGACTGTACCTCCTAACCTATCTAGTAAGAAAAGGTCTGCTTGGGATGAAATTTATGATGATGATGATGTTGGTTCTGCTGGTGGCATGCATACTCTAGCTGCTACTCTAAGCATGGCTAGAGATACATCTGCAACTGCCCTTCTGCAGGCTGCAAGTTCTTCAGGTGGTAATGTCTCTGAACTTGTTTCTTACTTGGACTGTGACACAGTGAACCATTTAGATGATGGTTTTAACATCTTAAACTAGTGGCATCAACACAAACTCACATATTCAGTGTTGTCAACCATGGCTAAGGATATATTAACTATTTCTGTTTCAATCAGATCTTCAGAATCCACTTTTAGTATGACTGGCAGGATCATCGAGGAGCGGCGGAGGAAGCTAAAGCCTAACATGGTGGAGATGCTCACCTGCATCAAAGACTAGGAGGCTGCAAAAGCAAGGCTGCAACACATGGTGGAGGACAAGGAACTTGAAGAAGCTTTTGAAGAACTTTATCTTGATTAGTTATCATTTATGTAATGGGACTGTAATATTAAGTACTGGACTGTGATGAACTTTATAATTGGAGCTGGGCTGCACTCTTTTTTCCTGTCTAGGGTTTCTCACAAGGGTGAGTTTTACCTAGATAGGTTTTTAATGAGGCAGCCATTGCACTAAAGCTCCCAATAAAATGTTATTTTGTTATCTCTGTGACTTTGTCTGTGTGACTGTGTTGTGACTTTGTGTTTGTGAATACAGCAAGATAAGTTCTAAATTGCTTGTGAATCTCATTATTTTTGAATTGTGCTTGTAATTCTGTGTAAAAAGAGTGGTAGGCACACTTAGTGCCAGGGCTGGCATGGGCACTGCAGTGCCGCCGTGCCCTGTGGCACGGCACGGCACGCTAACGGCCTGTTAGTGCCGTGCCTGTGCCGACAGTTAGGCACGGCGGCACTACATGGCATGGCACGGCTAAGTAATCGTGCCATATAGTCTTGTGCCAGATAGTGCCCGTGCCAGTGCCGTGCCGGGCGGCCCGTCTGGCCAACTTTACCACCCATCAACAGATATACGTAATTCAGTAATTTCATCTTTCCAGCATTTTGTCATTCATTGTTTTATCAAGTAGCCCAGCAAGACAACAACATTTTTGAGGATGATCTAGCAATCCAATATTTTTTAGAGCTTTGCTAGATACCTAGGGTTCGGGTTTGGGTTGGGGCTTTGGGGCTTTTATTGGCCTCCGGCTGTAGAAGGAAGGCGGGAGAGGTCGCCGGCCTGGCGGTGGAGGTGGGCGGTGGGCGGGACGGCGAGGCGGCAGGGGCGCGGCCCGCCGTGGTGGTGGTGGACGGTGGTTGGGCAGGGATGGCAGCAGGATTGGCGGAATTTAATCGGATTAGCGCGGTAGTGGTCGTGGGGCCGTTCCATGCACACCAATAGTATCTCAGTAATCCAGTACACGAAACACAAAGCTTATTTTTTTCCTAGCATTTTATACGCACAGTGAAGGGCGGACCTAGCGCAGTGGTAAAACTCTCCACTTGTGGCCCGGATGTCCTAGGTTCGAACCAGCCTCTTTGCATAATTTTAAAAGAATTTTGCAAGGGTAAGGATGTCTAGGAATTCTCTTCCCTAGACCCCACCTTGTATGGGAGCTTTCGCACTGGATATGCCTCTTTTATTTTTGTACCCACGGTACTGAGATGGAGGGAGGAATTACTGTGAGGAACCACTGTGTTGGGGAATAGAAATTAGTACAGCAATTTGCAAGCAAACGGTAGGCTGCTGCAACTAGTTAAACAAATTGTATCCCAAGGCACAATAGTCTATGCACCAATTGAACAAACATTACGGCAAAATCATCAGTAACCTTCAGTAGTTCGCCAATAGCATAGTTTGTACAGTAATCTCTGACATTCGCAATCCATAAGATTCATGACCTCATTAAGCTGTTCCACGCACACTAACAGTATCTCAGTAATCCAGTATCCGAAACAGTAATCATATTTTTTCCTAGCAAATCACGCGCACAACTACTGAGATGGAGAGAGGAATCACTGTGAGGGATCGAGAGAAATTTTCCGGCTGCAATGACGATAATCATGTGTTGGGAATAGCAAGTACTGAGAGGGACAGAGGAATCACTAAGAGGGCAGAGGATTTTTCACAGGAATCACCTGGTGGGCGTCAAAATCCCTCTCGATTGAGATCGATTTTCTGGGAAGGGGGGCCGGATGGAGCTCCTGCGCGTCGCTTGATCCGTGCCTGCGCCTGCTCCTGTGCGCCGACGCTCGACGCCCAGGCCCCGCCCGTGCGCTCGCCACTCACCGCCCTGCCCGTGCGCTCGCCGAGCCTGCGCGTTCCCCGGCTCGGCGCGCGCCGCCCTACCCTACTTTTATTTAACTAAGTAGTAATAATTAACTAAGTAAACTCGAGGTCTACTCGATCTTCAACTAAGGAACATCAACCGCCCTATAATGAATCATCTCCTTATGAAGAACTGGAGCACCTATTAATAATAAACATAGAATTATAGTAAGCTTTAGAAATGTGGGGATGTTGAAAAGGAACAGTTAGAAATGTTGAAGATCATAATGACTTTGACAAGATAATTGTTGAACCGTAAAAGATTAAATTTCTAAAAATGATGAACCTAATGGTGAAAAAATGGTTGAACAATATGAGGTTGAATTCAAACCAATTCAAACCAGTTGAACCTATTTCTGCAATATTGTTGGACCTTCATACGTAGTGATAAATAAAAAATGTTGGAAACTAGAAATGTTGGAAACATTCGTCATAAAAGTTGAACATGTGGTAAGTTTTAGAAAATGTTGGGATGTGGAAAAGAAAGTGTTAAAAATATTGAATATCATAATGGCACTGACATGATAATTGTTGAGTAGTAGAAGGTTAAATTTCTAAAACTGATAAATCTAATGGTGAAAATTTATTGAACAATAAGAGGTTGAATTTAGAACACTTGAACCTATTTCTGTGAAATTGTTGGACCTTCATATGTAGTGGTAACTAAAAAATGTTTAAACTAGAAATGTTAGAAATATTCATCATAAAAGGTGAACATGCAGTTAGAAATGTTGAAAACATTTATGGTAACAAAATGTTAGAAAGATAAAATGTTAGAAAGATGTTGTTTTTTATGATAACATTGAAAGTATAGAACATAGATAATCATTGATAGGAAACTTTGTGACAATCTTGGAAGCAAACGGTAGAGAATAGCATTTGAATTAAAGGAGCATGTCGATGAACTTTTCATGAAATTTGTTGTATTTCTAAGAGAGGAGTTGAAACAAAAATAAGATGAACAACTATTGTCCTCATGGAATATTATAAGTGAATTTGTCATAAAACATCTTTTGAGCTTCTGTTTCGAAATGGACTAGTGCATCAGGAATAGTAGTTGTCACACTACCCTAGCGTGCAAAGTGGGATTCCTGATTAATGTTGGGTGCACGTTAAAAAAAAGTTGGCTATTATTGGGAAATTGTTGGAGTATGTAAAAAAATGTTGGGCAAACAATTTTAAAATACATTGGTATATGCTAAAAAAATATTGAATTATGTAAAGGAAATGTTGGTCTATCAAGCAAAATGTTGGTGAATGTCAAATAAATTGTTGGTCAATATCAAGGAATGGTGCTATGTGTCCAGAATAAGTTAAAGAAAAATGTTAGTGTATGTCAACGAAATGTTGGATAATATTAAAAAATAAGTTTAAGAAAAAACTGTGTATGAAATCTTTTTGATAATGGTCAAGAAAATGTTGGAGATTGTGGAAAATGTTGGGCAATCATCAATAAATATTGATTTAGGAAAAAATGTTGAGAAATATAAAGGAAATGTTGGAGATGTGTTCAAAAATAAGTTGAACAGATTCTAAAATGTTAAGAGTTTAGAAACAGCTTTAAGAATATCATGCTCAAAAATGTTGGAGCCATCAATAAATGTTGAATTATTTAAAGGAAATGTTGGTGTATCAAGAAAAATATTGGTGTATGTCAAATAAATTGTTGGAGAGTGTGGAAAAATGTTTTGCAAACATAAAAAATATTGATTTATGTAAAAAGAATGTTGGTCAATATGTAGAAGTGTTGGTGTGTGTCCACAAATAAGTTATAGGAAAATGTTTGTGTATGTAAAGAAATGTTGGTCGTTCTCAAGAAAAATGTTGGTTAGAGTATAAAAATTGTTTGAATAACATAGAAAAAAATGCTGATGCATGCTAAGCAAATATTCAAACCATAACATTTTTGAATTGTTGAAACTAGAAATATAAAATGTTAGTGAAACTAATGGAAATGTTGAAGTTGAGTATTAAATGTTGGGTTCCGAACCATTTGCTAGTAAACAAAAATCTTATCTTAAAATCCATCCATTATTCATTTACCTCATTACTCATTCTAACCGATTATTAATATTTTTTGTAGCAAATTCATACACAAGCCAGGACAGAATAGAGCACTTGAGGTTAGAAAATTAAATATGCTTCTAAACCACATGACTACGGTCAACTATTAATAATAAAGAAAAAAGAGTTTTTGGCACAATAATATACTTCTATCAATCTGCTGACATATGCACACGGACTCTTCTAGTGTGCAAAAGCTCAAGAGCAGTGGCAAAAAAATTAGAAACTTTGCAACTAATCAGTGTATGGTTTATGCGCAATAATCTCCAATTTGTAGTATCTATATAAACAGGAGGATTTGTGATCAACAATTTGTCAGCTGAGAAGGAAAATACGTATCTGACCTCATGCCGTTGTGTTTGATCCAGTCATAGATGTAAGTTGAAGATGCTAAGACTTTCAAGTACAGGGTTCAATCCAGATGGTATATATGGTTCAGCCTCCTCATAATCACACGCAATATATAACACCAAGAACTATGGTACAATGGCATAATATTTATAGTAGATGAACGCTAACTTGCAAAGGAACTCTGAAATCCAGCATCATCCATGTAAGCCTTTGATCTTGAACTAAAAGGGAATAAAAAAACAGAACATACAAAGTAAGCTACAAAAGGAATTAGGCTATTCTGGCATGCTTTAGCTAAATGGAGCATGGAAAGGCACTGAAACCAGGCAGTTCATGGAGATATGATTTTTTACTCTGCTTTAAACATCAAATGTGGCCATAAGGAATTGATTTGGCCTATTTTGGAAAAAAAAAAGCAATGAATTAATGATGAATTTGCGAAGCTACACCATGAGAAATTACTTATGCCAAGTCATAGGTTTTCATTAGGCATCACCGCATCAGTCAAAATGACAGTGACAATGAAGAACACCTAGTCACCTTACTAATATGCCCATATTGGATATCCAAAGCAACAGAAGAACAAATCGACACCTAGATCAATTGAACTGCATATAATTAGAAAAGTAAAATTAAGTAATGCTGGACTGTGCACAGTCTCTTGAGTTTGGGAAAAAATTGCGAGAAGCACAGAGATCTGGGTGAATGGATGACGACCTCACCTCATGAACTAGGGAACTCATTGTTGGGGGTAGCGAGATGAGGAAGCAGTCGTTGATGGAGGGCAATGCTTGAAAATGGGCTTGCGGATGGAGGGCCTCGGGCAGTCGGGCGGGAAATCAAGGGCTTCAGATCGTAGAGGAAGGCCACGGAATCCCGTTTTCCTCTGTGGAACCCACCGGCAGTGGTAACTAGGGGCGGTGGCGGCGGACCTAGGTCACCTCCAGCTCCGACCCTTGCGAAGGACACGAGCGGAGCAAGCCGGCAACAATCTCCCAGAGAATCACCGACGGAGAACCCCAGCGGTTGCCTCCTCATCAACCCGAGTGAAGCGAGCCAACAGCAACGAATCGCGTGGTCGCCTCTTCGATTGACGGCCCGAGCGGAGGAAGGAGATGTTCAAAGATTGTAACAGAACGGGAAATAAAAAGAATGGAAAAGAAAAAAGTATATGTGCCTAAGCTTGGGTGATCAGATAGCAGAGGGAACTTGCACCAATGTCAAACATTGGAAGGTAAGATAGAAAAAATCTTCCGAAAGATGGATAGGATTTCTGACTCCAGACCCCGCTGGATCCTACGCTTTTCCTAGGGCTGGAAGCCCATGGGCAATGCTCCCCCATGCCAGATTGGCCTAGCATTTGGAAGCCTGCATGACAGGGTTTCGTGGACCGATCGAAATCCATGACCCATTAGGTCGGGCAACGCTTCCCCTCCTCGCTCGCAACGCGCCGACGCCGCCTTCGTCTCCTTTCTCGCGGGTCTCCCACTCCTAGACTTTCTTTTATTTTAGCCCTTTTCATGAAAAATTTTCACAAATACGCCCCTGGCGGATCTAATTCAAAAAATGGACCCATAGCTTGGTGTCAGGATGGCTGGCACCAAGCTAACACGTCTTGGCGCTAGCCTCCATGGCGCCAAGGTCCAGCCGTCGCGGCTGACGGGGCACCTGACGTGGTGGAGGCTTGGCGCCATGCTTCCAACATAAGGGCCGCACCCCTTCTTCTTGCCTGAGCCTTCTTCCTCCTCTTTCTCCTCCCTCTCAGGTATTTTCTCTCCCCACTTCGTCCTATACTACGAATCGGCATTTTGGCCTAAGAAACTTTCATTTGGTTCGTGGATCTTGAAGAGCAAGGTATCATCTCTTCCTCATAGCTTTTTTTCACATCGATTCGCTATATATTAGTTGGATTTTTGAACTTAGGATTTCATGCAATCGTAGGATGCCGAGGTGTGGAGAAGCTAGGAAACCAAGGTAACCTCAGCGCACGTAGTTATGTTATGTGTTCATTGTTGTGGATCAAATGGGAAACTCTAATTGTAGGTTTATTGTTAAGTGCTTTTGGTTCTTACAACGAAATAAACTAAATTGTAGTTATGGCACCAAGCTGACCGGAAATGCCTTCGACCCATTGCCTCTGCCTAGTGGTGTTCTAGTTCCTATGTGCTTTTGTGGCGATCCTTGCAAGGTTGCCAAGTCTGATGAACATGACACGTATAGGCAGAGGTATTGGATGTGTTCCAACTTTGAGTTTGAACCTTCACTTCATCAGTGCCGCATTAACAAGTTGGTAAGGAATTGTTGTTGTGCTATAATTATTTTCCATATTTTTTTTGTTTTCTAACAATTGCATTTGTTGCAGATCCCTCTACCGCTCTGTGATTTTGAGCAGTGGATCGACACTGTGTTGGAGGTATGCCCTAGAGGCAATCATAGAGATGATGATATTCCATTTGTATCCATGATTTGTATGTTGTGTTCATTGAATATCCATTAAAGGCTACTTGAATTGATTTGCAATTATGTGAATTGTATGTGAAACTCTTTACTTGTATGGTTATTCTAAAGTTGTCCCTGGTCGGAGTTCATGTGAGGACACACATGAATATTAGACTAGCACATGTATTAGTTGATGACTATGTTTCACAAGTCATGGACATGGAGATGTTGAACTAATAATGTGGACACATGTGGAGACATGTGTTAGGACTGACCCAACACGAGAAGTAGTTCTCTCTTTAAACAACATATACGCTTTGTCCTTAGACCTGAGATTGTCGCATGTATTCTAGATGTGGATTGACCTACTTAGGGGCTATCAAACGCTACACCGTAACAGGGTAGTTATAAAGGTAGCTTTCGGGTTTGTCAAGAAGCATGCTATGAGACATGGTCAATCAAGATGGGATTTGCCCCTCTCTGATTGAGAGTGATATCTCTGGGCCCCTCGAGTGATCGGATCCGAAAATGCATGGCCATGCTACGTACGGTTAAGAGTTAACCTACAAAGGGATTCCGAATCACAGGATCGAGAAAGAGCGGTCAGCTTGAAGCTAGACCAAATATCGTGAGGCAAAGGGAATAGCATGTATATTATGTTGTGATGGTTCGTCTGATATGATCTTCGTATGCGTATAGGAGTTGGCACGTCTTGCTAGAGGCCGCTACCGACTATTGGGCCGAGTAGGAGTACTCGGGCCATGTCTATACGTATCCGAACCCATAGGGTCACACACTTAAGGGGCTGGAAGCCCAATTCGGATCTGATCCGAGTTGGATTAAGTTTAGGAGTGCTAATGGGCCTCGGATCCAGAGGCCCATCAGGAACCTCTATAAATAGAGGGGTGGGGGCGCCCTAGGGTTTAGACCTTTTGGCTGAACACACTTGCCGCGCCTCCCACGCCCTCGCCTGTTGCAACTCGCGGATCTAGCAATCCGGCTTGCGACGCTTCCTCCCTGCACGTGTGGATACCTTGGAGGTGTTGCGCCTGCAGCACTTGGACGAGCCATCGACGAGCCGCCGACGAGCCACGACGAGCCGCGGCACCGGAGGCGATCTTGCTGTGCACGTGGACGAGTTGCTGAGGAGCCGCTGGACGTGATCGACTACGTACGACTACGTTGTTCGACTACGTACGACTACGTGATCGTCTTCACTGCACCGACGCATATCTACATCTTCCGCACCAGTAGTGCGTCGAGTGGTAATCCCGTGATCCTTATACGGCAGTTCTTCCTGGTTATACGCGGTAGAAATTTTGATTTGCGCTAGCGTAGCCTACCTCGTATCCCAACAGTGGTATCAAGAGCCGTAGCTGCTTAGTTTTGGATTCGGGATGTGTGCATATGGAGATATGCGAGTTCTCTGTTTGATCTATGTCTTGATTTCGTGCCCTTGCTGCAATGGTAGTGTAACGACATACTCCTACCGGTCGGTTTCCGCCATCGGAGTTAAGTGATACACGTAAATCCAGTTGCAGTGAGGGAAGATCAATATGATTGGTCAAATCGAGATCCAGGGTCATACACCAGGCGCATTAGATGTGCAATAGTAGATGTGATCTACTGCCGGGGTCGGGATTTTGCCGTATGCGCATGCTTCGGTAAATCGGCCGTAACTTTTCGGTACGATCTCGGATCGGGGCGATTTCTATACGAAAATTGAAATTCAACCGCTTCGCCGTTTTCGGCGAAATTAGATTTGCCAAATTCGGCTTGGAAGATGGAGTTTCGGGCCTCCCAAGTTTGGAACGTTAGGACGCCTAACTCTGTTTTGCAGGATGTATGAATGTATCTTGTGATCAGTATGGCCCCCTTGTGTATGTGATGCATGTGTGTAACTAATTCGTGACCTGCGTGTCGCGCGTACGGCAACACGGCAGGAGCCATATGTGTTGTCACTTTATTGTATTTAATGGTCTGCGTACCAATCTGTGATGATCCAAGCAACTATGTAATCTTCATTACTAGATTCTTTACTAGCTATTAGGCGTAATAGCATGCTCTAGTTCTTGGAGGATTCATCATCAGGAGGATGGCGCACATGGAACATGGAGATGGAGATCACCATGGTGAACAGGTTCTATGGAGATGGAGATCACCATATGAAAAACGGGCCATACTGTGTCACAACTATGTGAATGCTATTCTGTTTATGTTTTACTTTCTGCATGCTGTGATGTTAGAAGTAGAACGATCCCTCACAAAGTTTAAGTTAGTATGCCCTCCCAACTAAAACTTGCACCGTCCCATGTCTTGTACAATTAGTGGTGGGTCTATGAAATTAGGGTGCCACTAGTTTTCCTTGACTAGACGGGTTTGTGTCGGACACTTACACGCATAAGGGTTGGTTTGCTTAACAAGGTTATCTTAACGGTTAAGGACCTTGGGGCATAAGGTTGGGCGCCGAGACATAGAGATGTCACCCAACAACAGGAGTCATATGTGATATGATTAGCAAAAGTTGCTTACCGATCTACCTCGTTTGCTAGCGGTGATGCTAAAGCTCACTAGTAGACTTGTTAGTTGTGGATTCTGAATCACTAAGTTTCAATAGAGGGATATTGATTTTAGTGGGAGTAGATTCTGTTAAAATAGTTTAATGTAATTTGCTCTATCATGGATACGTTTGTCTTAGTGTATTTTGCATTACTTTTGTTGTAGATTAAATGGCACCTAGCAACACCACCGCATCGTTTGCTTTGCGTTCGGTCCTTGAGAAGGACAAGTTGAATGGAACAAACTACTCGGATTGGATCCGTAACCTGAGAATTGTTCTCAGGGCTGAGAAAAAGGAAGATGTTCTAGACACCCCACTACCACCAGTACCTGCTGATGATGCAACTGCTGCCGTTAAGGCTGCTTACAAGAAGGCATTTGATGCTAATCTTGAGGTAAGCTGCCTTATGCTTGCTTGCATGGAACCCGAGCTGCAGATGCAGTTCGAAACAAATCATGAGGCTTACGATATGATCGTGGCGCTCAAGGACATGTTCCAGACACAGGCTAGGACCGAAAGGTTCAATGTGTCCAAAGCCTTTCTGGAGTGCAAGTTAGCAGAAGGCGCAGCAGTAGGACCACATGTAATCAAGATGGTTGGTTACACTCAGCGATTGGAGAAGCTGGGCTTCCCAATGGGCAAAGAGTTGGCCACTGACTTCATTCTCTCATCTCTTCCGCCTAGCTATGGGAACTTCATCTCGAACTACCATATGCATGGGACGGAGAAGGGTCTGAATGAGCTGTGTGGTATGCTCAAGACAGCAGAGGTAGACATTAAGAAAAGCGCTAGTACCAGCCATGTGATGGCTGTACAGAACAAGCCTACCTTCAAGAAGAAGGGCAATTCTTGGAAGAAGAAGGGTAAGGCTGGAGTGTCCAAGCCAAACCCAGCGCCCAAGGCTAAAGCTGGACCTGCTCCAGATAAAGAGTGCTTTTACTGTCATGAACTTGGTCACTGGAAGAGAAACTGCAAGCAGTACCTAGCTTCGTTGAAGAACGGCGGAAGTAAGAGTACTTCTACCTCAGGTACGCTTGCTGTTAATGTTATAGACAACATATTTCTCGCTGATACAATTATTAATTCTTGGGTATTTGATACCGGATCGGTTGCTCATATTTGCAATTCGATGCAGGGAATGATAAGAAGTAGAAGCGTGGAAAGAGGAGAAGTTGATTTCCGCGTGGGCAATAATGCAAGAGTTGCTGCTTTGACCGTCGGGACGATGCAACTCCACCTCCCGTCAGGATTTATTATGGAGTTGAATAATTGTTATTTTGTTCCTAGTTTAAGTCCAAACATTTTGTCTCCTTCATGTTTGATGAGGGATGGTTATTCATTTGCGAGTGAAAACAATGGTTGTGTGATCTCTAAGAATAATATGTTTATGGCTTTTGCACCCATTGTGAATGGATTATTTGTTTTAAATCTTGATGGTTCACCTGTCTGTAATGTAAGTGCTAAAAGGCCTCGGCCTAATGATTTGAGTCCTACCTACTTGTGGCATTGTCGTTTGGGTCATATAAGTGAAAAGCGCATGAAGAAGCTCCATTCTGATGGACTTCTAACTTCGTTTGATTTTGAATCATACGAGACATGTGAGGCTTGCTTGCTAGGCAAGATGACCAAGACGCCTTTCACAGGATTTCCTGAGAGAGCAGTAGACTTGTTGGAACTCGTACATAGTGATGTATGCGGACCAATGAGCACGACGGCTAGAGGAGGATTCCAATACTTCATAACTTTTACTGATGATTTTAGTAGATATGGCTATGTCTACTTAATGAGGCACAAGTCTGAAACCTTTGAAAAGTTCAAGGAATTTCAGAATGAAGTTGAAAATCAGCGTGGCAAGAAAATTAAGGCCTTACGATCTGATCGTGGAGGCGAGTATTTGAGCCACGAGTTTAGCAATCATCTAAAGAGTTGCGGAATTGTTCCACAACTTACGCCGCCTGGAACACCTCAGAGAAACGGTGTGTCCGAGCGACGTAATCGAACTTTGTTAGACATGGTTCGATCAATGATGAGCCAGTCGGACCTACCGTTGTCATTTTGGGGATACGCTCCAGAAACAGCAGCTTTCACACTAAATAGGGTACCATCTAAATCCGTAGTTAAGACACCATATGAGATATGGACTGGAAAGGTTCCCAGTTTGTCTTTTCTAAAGATTTGGGGATGTGAAGTGTTTGTCAAGCGACTTCAGTCGGACAAGATCACACCCAAGTCGGATAATTGCATTTTCGTGGGATATCCAAAGGAAACTTTGGGATATTATTTCTACAACCGATCAGAAGGCAAAGTGTTTGTCGCTCGGAACGGGGTTTTCCTAGAGAAAGAGTTTCTCAAAGGAGAAAAGAGTGGAAAGACAGTGCATCTTGAAGAAGTTCAAGATGAGCCAATCAGGCAAGAATCAATGAGTGATGCTAACGTAGCAGAACAAGTTGAGATACCCATGGCAAGAGAAGCACCGCCACAACCACGAAGGTCGGCAAGGCTCCGCGAAATGCGAGAAATATTATTGTTGGACAATGATGAGCCTGCGACATATGCAGAAGCAATGATGGACCCAGACTCCGAAAAATGGCAGAGTGCCATGCAATCCGAAATAGAGTCCATGGGAGACAATCAAGTTTGGAACTTGGTTGACCCGCCTGATGGTGTTAAAGCCATAGAGTGCAAGTGGATCTATAAGAAGAAAAAGGACATGGATGGAAATGTTCACATCTATAAAGCACGACTTGTCGCAAAAGGTTTTCGACAAGTTCAAGGAGTTGACTACGACGAGACCTTCTCGCCCGTAGTGATGCTTAAGTCCATTCGGATTATTCTAGCTATAGCTGCATATTTCGATTATGAGATATGGCAGATGGATGTCAAGACAGCTTTCCTGAATGGAAACCTAGCTGAGGACGTGTATATGATACAGCCCGAGGGTTTTGTCGATCCGAAAAATGCTGGAAAGGTATGCAAGCTTCAGAGATCCATTTATGGATTGAAGCAAGCATCTAGGAGTTGGAACATTCGTTTTGATGAAGTGGTCAAAGGGTTTGACTTCACCAAGAACGAAGAAGAGTCTTGTGTTTACAAGAAGGTTAGTGGGAGCTCTGTAGTATTTCTAATCTTATATGTGGATGACATATTACTGATTGGAAATAACATTCCTATGCTTGAGTCCGTAAAGACTTCACTGAAAAATAGTTTTTCGATGAAGGACTTAGGGGAAGCGGCATATATTCTGGGTATTAAGATCTATAGAGATAGATCGAGAAGGCTTATAGGTTTAAGCCAAGATACTTACATTGACAAAGTGTTGAAGCGGTTTAGCATGGAAGAGGCAAAGAAAGGGTTCTTGCCTATGTCACATGGCATACATCTCAGCAAGACTCAGTGTCCTTCGACTGCTGATGAGCGGGATCGCATGAGTAGAGTGCCATATGCCTCGGCTATTGGATCTATCATGTATGCAATGATAAGTACTCGCCCAGATGTTTCATATGCGCTAAGTATGACAAGTAGACACCAATCTGATCCAGGTGAGAGTCACTGGACAGCGGTGAAAAACATTCTTAAGTACTTGAGAAGGACTAAAGATATGTTCCTCGTCTATGGAGGTCAGGAGGAGCTCGTTGTAACAGGTTACACCGATGCTAGTTTCCAAACCGACAGAGATGATTCAAAGTCACAATCAGGATTTGTGTTCACGCTAAATGGTGGTGCTGTTAGTTGGAAGAGTTCCAAGCAGGAGACGGTGGCCGATTCTACGACAGAAGCCGAGTACATCGCGGCTTCGGAAGCCGCGAAGGAAGGTGTTTGGATAAGGAATTTCCTCATTGAGCTTGGTGTGTTCCCGAATGCGTCCAGCCCATTGAATCTCTACTGTGATAACAATGGGGCAATTGCGCAAGCAAAGGAGCCAAGGAACCACCAGAAGAACAAACACGTAATGCGGCGATTTCATCTCATTCAAGACTTCGTTAACCGGGGTGAGATCAAGATATGCAAAATACACACGGATCTGAACATTTCTGATCCGTTGACAAAACCACTCCCGCAAGCTAAGCATGATGCGCATGTAAGAGCTATGGGTATTAGGTACCTTCTAGATTGACTCTAGTGCAAGTGGGAGACTGTTGGAGGTATGCCCTAGAGACAATCATAGAGATGATGATATTCCATTTGTATCCATGATTTGTATATTGTGTTCATTGAATATCCATTAAAGGCTACTTGAATTGATTTGCAATTATGTGAATTGTATGTGAAACTCTTTACTTGTATGGTTATTCTAAAGTTGTCCCTGGTCGGAGTTCATGTGAGGACACACATGAATATTAGACTAGCACATGTATTAGTTGATGACTATGTTTCACAAGTCATGGACATGGAGATGTTGAACTAATAATGTGGACACATGTGGAGACATGTGTTAGGACTGACCCAACACGAGAAGTAGTTCTCTCTTTAAACAACATATACGCTTTGTCCTTAGACCTGAGATTGTCGCATGTATTCTAGATGTGGATTGACCTACTTAGGGGCTATCCAACGCTACACCGTAACAGGGTAGTTATAAAGGTAGCTTTCGGGTTTGTCAAGAAGCATGCTATGAGACATGGTCAATCAAGATGGGATTTGCCCCTCTCTGATTGAGAGTGATATCTCTGGGCCCCTCGAGTGATCGGATCCGAAAATGCATGGCCATGCTACGTACGGTTAAGAGTTAACCTACAAAGGGATTCCGAATCACAGGATCGAGAAAGAGCGGTCGGCTTGAAGCTAGACCAAATATCGTGAGGCAAAGGGAATAGCATGTATATTATGTTGTGATGGTTCGTCTGATATGATCTTCGTATGCGTATAGGAGTTGGCACGTCTTGCTAGAGGCCGCTACCGACTATTGGGCCGAGTAGGAGTACTCGGGCCATGTCTATACGTATCCGAACCCATAGGGTCACACACTTAAGGGGCTGGAAGCCCAATTCGGATCTGATCCGAGTTGGATTAGGTTTAGGAGTGCTAATGGGCCTCGGATCCAGAGGCCCATCAGGAACCTCTATAAATAGAGGGGTGGGGGCGCCCTAGGGTTTAGACCTTTTGGCTGAACACACTTGCCGCGCCTCCCACGCCCTCGCCTGTTGCAACTCGCGGATCTAGCAATCCGGCTTGCGACGCTTCCTCCCTGCACGTGTGGATACCTTGGAGGTGTTGCGCCTGCAGCACTTGGACGAGCCATCGACGAGCCGCCGACGAGCCACGACGAGCCGACGACGAGCCGCGGCACCGGAGGCGATCTTGCTGTGCACGTGGACGAGTTGCTGAGGAGCTGCTGGACGTGATCGACTACGTACGACTACGTTGATCGACTACATACGACTACGTGATCGTCTTCACTGCACCGACGCATATCTACATCTTCCGGACCAGTAGTGCGTCGAGTGGTAATCCCGTGATCCTCATACGGCAGCTCTTCCTGGTTATACGCGGTAGAAATTTTGATTTGCGCTAGCGTAGCCTACCTCATATCCCAACACACTGAGATCAATCTTGAAGACAAGGAGGAGATGGAGGATATGTTGCCCTGGGATGCAGAGAGGAAAGAGATGATGGAGAAGAGCCTCAGAGAGGAGGCTGTAGAAAAGGAGCACAAGGAAGAGGAGGAAAGGAGGCGTGTTGCTGCGGAAAGGGAAGACATGGAGAGGAAGTTTGAGCGTGCGTGCCAAGCGAAAGCAGAGATTCAGGAGAATCCTGATGCCTTGAGGAAGGGAAAGTGGCCTCGTTGCACTCAGTAATCTTAATTAGTTTCTAGTTCTATGGTTTATTTATGAACAATATTATCTACTGTGGGACTTTTCATTATGTTGTCATGTAATGCACTTTAAGTATGGGCATGCAAGTGGTAGATGACGTATGTTTATTTTGTGACGTAATGCACTTTAAAGTTGTACTCTTTAGTGAAATTTTAGCAGAAAATGAAAATTGTACTTCTTAGTGAAATTTTGGCAGAATTTCCCCCTATTTTTTGATGCAATCCATACACAATTATGAGATGAACCTAAATACAAACATACAAGCATATGGCACATTCATAATAAAAATCCACAATAGTTCACACTAAAAGTCCATATACACAATAGTTCACAACGAAAGTCCATATACACAATAGTTCACAACAAAAGTCCAGAATACAACCTGTGTAGGCTAAGTCAAGGAGCGTCCTGGAGCTGAGACGGGTCAAGCTCCTCGGGCCTCTGGTCCCCGTTGTCATCATCGTCGTCGTCCTCATCCTCGGACGCAATTGCTCTAGACCCTAATGGCCCTTGCCTAGACGAACCAACGCCTCGTCCGTGTGGGGATGGAACGTGCACGTCTAGCGTCGTGGCTGTCCTACAACCACAACGAGCAGCCGCACGGTGAAGCCGACTTGATAGTCGATGTTGTGCAAAAACTAGTTAAATGAAAGAATGTAATGTATTAACAAAGTATTTGAAAGAATATTTTGATTCTTACATCTAGAAAACTTCGTGTCTCGTGGTCCGTAACTCTAGGATGGAAATGCTCAATGTCTCTAACCGAGCTTTGGAGGGTACAGCCCTGCAACAAATTTTCAAAATGATTAAGTCACTAAGTCACTATGTCAGTAAATAACTAAATGATGAAGTCACTAACTTAGTAAGTCACTAAAGCACTAAATGATTAAGTCACTAACTCATTAAGTCACTAAGTCACTGACTCATTAAGTCACTAAGTCGCTAACTCACTAAGTCACTAAACCACTAAATGATTAAGTCACTAAGTCACTAACTCACTAAGTCACTAAACCACTAAATGATGAAGTAACTAAGTCACTAAACCACTAAATGATTAAGTCACTAACTTACTAACTCACTAAGTCACTAACTCACTAGGTCACTAAACCACTAAATGATTAAGTCACTAAGCCACTTAACTACTAAATCAATAAATGATGAATGGAAATAAGTCACTAACTAACTAACTCACTAAATCACTAAGTAACTTAACATAGAAAAGTAAGGCAATTGACTTACCATCCTATCCAGGATTGGTCCTGTCTCCACCTGCCTTCCTGCACGAGTACTTTGGTCGTACACCGTGTCTTCATCATCGGATGACTGGATGTCGGCGTAGTTATCTTGTGTCCATTGTACCCTTAGCCTACTACACGTCGCTCCTTGGTACCAAGTCTGGTATTGCCTGTACTCACTGTTTGTGTGCGGGTCATCGTTCTCGTCCACGTTGTCATGGAACTGATCCTATTGCTCAATGTAAGCCTGGTGGAACTCGTGCCACTCAGAGACCTTCCGCTTCTTCTTACGATCCACCCTGCATGTCACGTTAGATGTTATGAGTTGCCAAACTTTACTTAATGGTAATGGACCATCATGAGATAATTGAAATAGAAAAACACCTACTTGTGTAACTCCACTCTAGTCGAGATTGCAGGAGTTGGCCAAATCTGCCTTATCCCAAACTGACGTGCTACTCGATCAGGCATGTGGAACTCGACAGCATAGAAGCATACTAGAGGGCACTTCATCCTGTATAAATCATCGTCGCTCACACACATGACACTTACAGCAAAAGGAAGTGCCCCCTCTCCTTCGTACGGCTGCCAATCTACCTGCAACATGTCGAAACAAGATGTTAGCTGTTATACTAAAGTAATAGAAAGCATCATTAGAAATAAAATTTACTTAAACTATAAGCCGTGAGCATGTCTAGCTCGTTAATGTAATCTAGGTACGCCCGCTCCAACCTCGTGTGGCCAACCTTAACTTGGTCCCAAAGGTACGCCCACATCGGCTGTCGTCTCGGTGTCTGACCTAGGAACCACAGTCGACGGCCCATAGCCTCGGGACGACCAACTGGTAGACGGGCCCACATCCACAACTGCAACAGGTACACGCACCCACCAACTGACGCTGAGGCCGAAGTCCGATGGCACGCCTTGCACAGTTGCCGGTAAAGGAAACACAGCATAGCTGAGCCCCAACTGTACTGACCCACCTGCTACCAGTCAGAGAGGCAGTGGATCCACATCCAAGATGCAGTGTCACTCGTGGTGTTTGGGAAAAGAACGCAGACAAATAGGTACATGATCCACGCCTTGCAGTAGTGCCCAACTGTCTCCGCATCCGCATGCTGGGGGCAATGTCCGAAGTGTTCCCACAGCCAGGAGATTAGTACTCCAGATGTGCGAGCCCCTTGATCCTCAACCTCACGACCAAGGAAGGCTGCTACTCGTGCTCTCCAACCCTTTGACACGCACGGCCCAATCACTGAGTTGCCACGAATCGACAGACCCAGCATCTTCTAACAGTCCTGTAGCATCACTATCATCTCTCCGAAAGGCTGGTGAAAGCTGTGAGTCTCGGGCCGCTACCTACATTTCAGACAAATATTACTTGTCAAATAGGTAAGGACACAAAAAATTGAACATGAACGGAGGCACTAGACGCAGGATAATACGTGTCAACCAACACAGTTATGGCCGCTGAGTTGAACTTGGGCAACCCACGACGAACCTAAAATGAGATGACATCTAGGCCCGCTATCTCTAGTAAAGAAGTGTAGCGTTCGTCGTACTGCAACGCCAAGAACCCATCATGGGCTCTAGAGTGAAGGAGCGGAAGGACCTGCATGCAAACAAACGAAGTCTTCCATTATTTGAGGAACAACACGTGTACGCTTACAAAAATTAGATTAACATGTGTAGATTATTACCTCCCCTCCCCCCGCTATGAGACGTCCTCGGTGGGTCTGGTCGTACGCCTGGTCGAGTAGGTGGAATTGCGCCATCCTAGAAAAAGTCAATGACATATAAAATCAGTAAACAATGAAACATAAAGTTAGAGATGTACAGGTAACTGACACTATTACAATCATAAATTAAGACACACATAATTAATTGAATGGAGAAGACACATATGAAGTAATGAAAAGAACCATTAGTCACACCTCACTAATTTGCCAATGGCAAGTGCGTGAATTATGGCCCATCTACCGCACTTGCCGCACTCGTTCTGCTCGGGGTCAGTAAGAAATGGTGTTGCTCTACCACGCCTCGTTCTTCTGGATACCTGATCCATAGTCATCTTGTGCCTCGTCCTCTTCCTTGATCCACACTTATTCCAATGGTAAGCTGGATCCACAATGTATTTTGGCCCATCATAGGAAGGCCACTCTCTAGGATCCCGAAAAGGCACGAAGCGGGGGCTCCATGTGCGCACAAGCGTCTCTACACTGAACTCATGAGGTATCATGCTCTCGATATCAAAGTTGCGATGCCTAGCTGCTACCACCACATGAGAACATACGAAGTGGTACTGCCTTGGCTTACCACAAGTGCACTTGAAATCTCAGAGGACTACCACATGTATCCTCGACTCTTGGATCTCGCCGTTGGATGTTGTCCCGTCCCTATGCTCCACCTGATAAGTCCCTATGGTGAGGTCAAAACATTGAACCTCATGTGTGGCAGCCCTTTCATTTGCAATGCTTAGGTGTCTCTTTGGTTTTTCAGCCCATCTCTCCCCAGCACTCTGCAACGCTTCTGCTTTGGCGTGTCTTTCATTGAACCACGCAACAAGCCTGTAGAAGGTGAATTGAGCGATTGCGTTCATGGGCATACCACATATCCCCAATAGCAACTTATTGAATGACTTCGCCATGTTGCTGCACTGAAACTCGTACCTCCATCCGCTGGTGTCGTGAGATCTAGTCCACTTATCCAAATCTCTTATCAAAGCTGCGAGCTATTATCTACCTTCTGCATTTGTTGCAGACCTAACCTGCTCCAACTTGCGCTGAAAGTAATAGTCCTCAAGCTGACGAGCAGCAACCTGAAATAGCTCAAAATTATCCTTCACACCATCCTTCCAAAGTAGGTTCTCGGCAAGGTGCCGAGTACACCAACGATGATGCAAAGGTGGATACCCCTCTATCTGCTCTTGCACGGCATTAAGTATGCCCTGGTGCCTATCAGATACGACACCAACCTCCCTACTAGGTTCAACCACATGTATCCGGACTAGTCTCAAGAACCATTCCCAACTGTCATTGTTCTCCCTCTCAACCAGTGCAAATGCTAAAGGAACCAACATGTTGTTCGCGTCACAAGATATGGCTAGAAGTGTGCCCCTATATTTGCCAATAAAAAACATGCCATCAACAGAGAAGACGGGACGACAGTGCCTAAAGGCCTCGACACACTGAGGGAAGCACCAGAATGCACACCCAAATATCTGCCTCCCATTCTTCCAAGCATTTGGTTTTGGGATGTACTCATAATGTATGCCTGGATTCACCACTTTGATTGCACTTTTCTGGCAGCTGCTCATACCCAGACTCCCAATCCCCATATATCATCTGCCACGCTCGCTGCTTAGCCCTCCAAGCTTTACCATAAGTTGTCACATAACCTCCATAAATCTCCGCAATGGTTCTGATAATTGTCCTAACTTTCATGTTGGGTTGTTCCTTCAATATTCCCATCATCCGTTTGGCAATTAGGGTAGATGTCAACTGTCGATGTTTGACTGTAAGCTCATGATTAGCACAATTGTGTGCACCAACAACTTTTGTGATCTTCCACTTCCCGATGATATTTTGCTTCCTTGCACAAACCCTCCATGGGCACCGTTTCTTGTCATACACAACTGTGTAACGGCACTGTGCATATGAATGCAAGACCTTGTAAGGTCTCTTCCACATCACCGCAAACGCTTGCAACCACCTCTTCAATGCGGGAAGGTCCTTGAGTACCCTACCCTCCTCAATCACCATACTAGGGCTGGCCTCAGGAGCTTCTAGGAGCTCATCATCACGTCATTCTGCAAATGCGTGATCAGAATAGGTAAGATCGCTGAACTCATGAACTCTTGGATCACGACGTCCAGGGAAGATACGCCTGAACATCTCAACATCACTCTCTGTCATCTCTCCAACAGGACGATCATCATCAGAATCAAGACCCACTCCCATCTCATATGCATCTTCATAATTCATAATTTCAACACTATTGGAGCCACGCAATCCACAGTTTCAGGAATGGCTCCTGCAACATAAGTAGAAATATGAGTAAAGAACAAATTGATGGAACGAAAGGGGTTAGCTCCCAACAAGAGAAACTGATAAGACACTTACTCGGATTATTCTGTGTCATAAGGATCTCATAAGGAGAATCTGCCATATCATCAACAGTCCGACAAACATCTCCAACTACTTCATTGGGGGCAGATTCAGCATCAGGAACCATAGGTGCCACCTTCACGTCCATAACAGGTTCCGGGACGGGAGGGTCGAAGTGTGCCCATTGACCCATTGGTCGGGAAAACCAATGAGGAATTGGATCAACTAACACCCGTTGAACAACCACTTACATACTTGGGGAATAGTCGTTCATAACCGTTCTCACATATTTCTCCCACTAGTCTGCACACCGAATTGGGACCATCTTCCTTTGAATGTTGAGAGGGGAACCTAGGTGAAGTACACCCTCGACTGTGATGTCATCATCTCCACGACAATGTATCTCCTCTCGAGCCCCTTGCAACCAACTCACTAAACGAGAGCTTCTCATCGAATATCACAACCTCGCACTGCATGGCAACAAACTTAACACATCCGTAGTTATCCCTTTCCATGGTGCCTCCATGATATATGCTCACTACATTGTCCATCTAGTACATAAACATAACGACGCACAATTCATTTAGTCCATAATAAATAAAGCATTCTAAGTACAAGCTCTCTAGTATGAAATGAGACACTATCAATTCACTACTAACTACTAAATACTACTAACTAACTACATCACCTAATATGTACATATGTACCTAAGTATATAACTACTTAACTAAATATTGTAATAACTATATTACTATGTAACTAACTATATATCTAACAACGTAAACAAAATTACATACGAAGAAAATTCTATCTAACTATCTATTTCTCTATCTAACAATTCTATCTTCTTATCTATTTATCTATCTATAAGCATATCCACCTAGTTAAATAGTGTCATGAGTATTCTGTATTCCTTCTTTCGTTGCAATTCATACACAAAACCTACCAAATTAAATTAGTTTTCATATCTAACAATTCTATCAAACTATCAATTTATCTATCTAACTATTTTATCTAACAATTCTACCTACCTATCTAAATTCTACCTAACTATTCTATCTTCTTATTTATCTATCTATCTATCTACCTATCTAACTAATCAATCTATCTAACTATTCTACTAACTACCTAACTATTCTACGAACTAACTATTCTTACCTATCTCAGGGACGGCGCACACCGGCGGCTAGGGGCGGGGGCGGCCGGCAACCGGCGGGCGCCCAGGGGTTGGGGCAGGCGGCCACCAGCGAGGGCGGGGGAGGGCGGCCATCGGTGGGCGCCCAGGGGCGAGGGCGGGCGGCCATCGGCGGGGGGCAGGCGCCCAGGGGTGGGGGCGGGCACCCAGGTCCAGGTGCGGGCAGCGGTGGTGGCGGCGCACTCCGAGGGTGGCGGCGGCGTGCTCCGAGGATGGCGGCGGCGGCAGTGTTGGAGATAGCAAGAATAGTTTGAATGAAGAAGCAAGAAAAGAAAGGAATCCCGTTCCTATGGTTGTAGGGCTTGGTGCCAGGCTGGTTGGCGCCAAGCCTTGGCGCCAAGATCTATGGCGCCATCACGTAAGTCACGCCATGTAGATCTAAGGGCTGGACCTTGGCGTCATGGAGGCTGGCGCCAAGACGTGATAGCTTGGTGCCTATGGATCCATTTTTTTTATTAGTTCTGCCCAGGGATGTATTTGTGAAAATTTTTCACGAAAAGGACTAAAATAAAAAAAAAGTCGGCTCCCACCCCTTTGCTTCCCCTCCTCGCTAGCACCTCCGCCTCTATGCTCACGAGCCCCTGCAGCTGTCTCCCCCACCTCCATGCTCGCGAGCCCCCATAGTTGTCTCCCGCACTCCAACAGACGCTGCTCACAAGTAAACCTTCCTCCTCCTAGTCCTCAGTTTGTCTTCCGAGAGGAGGAGCTCAGGGAAGGCGCAAGATCTCTGGATGGCTATAGAGGCTTGGTGATGGCGACTCAGGGAACGGAATATCTCTGGGGAAAGGGGAAGGCTGATGTGCTTCTTCCTTCTCTGTCCTGACCAAATGTATGGAGCCAAAAAATCCTCTCTTGTACGTGAAATGGTGTGCAGACGTAGGCGTATTTGTGATTGTTCTTGGTTGATTGATCAGTTACGTGTGTCGATTTTGCCCAAAATTTGGTAGATCTGGTTAGCTTCGGATCCATTAGAGTCTTAGAAATTTTGTAGGTAATTTATGCATTTTTCGGATGTTGGCTGCTAATTCACTCGAGGTACAATGTTATTCTGTTCTCTCAAGTGACTTAGACGTTGCTTGATTTTTGGACAGCAGTGCTGAAAATTTGTGGTCGTGTTGCCTGTAGTGGATTAATGCGGCTATAAAATATTTGGTTTTCGGCGTCACTGAATGCTCAGCTGCAACATTAGGAACTTTTTCTAATCCTCTATTTGTTTTCTGTGCAGGCTAAAGTGGATCATTGGAATCATGAAGGGCTATCTCAGATTAGCTTCTGGGGGTAGCTCACGAGCAGCCAGGTAGGGATAAACCTGATGTCTGCATACTTCATGCATTCAGTCATGATTAGTCCAACAATTCAACATGATGTATGTTTAATATATGCATATAATTAGGTTCTCTAATTAATCAGCAAGAAAAGTAAAGGTTTCTTGGTCTTTAGGAGAAGGCCCTTAATCAGGTATGGGTTCTTATTTTCCTGGCTAGTTCACTATTTTGAAATGCATAATATCAATGCACTAGCTCAATAATTGATTTGTAGGAATACCGGTCCAAAGTTCATTTGTGCAGTAGCTGAAACCACTCATGAGATTCGTAGACAAAATAGGCTACTATTCTTTACTTCATTATTCCTCTTTTTGGTTGCCAGGAGATATTGGATTGCTTCAAATACATGTATTTTATGATGGACTTAATTATTAATCCTTCGCTTAGTTATTTCATAATGCAGTTTGTTACACATTCAATTGCTTCTTGATTTTGAAATTGTAGGTGTTATAGCCTATGTTACATAAAAAGACAGTCCATTGCAAGAGCTTTTTCTTTTCCATTAATGGCAAAATAGGTATTTTCGTCCTCGAACTTTCGTCCATAGGTCAACTTCGTCCCTCAACTTTCATGTGGACCAATTTAGAACTCCAACTTCAGTTTTCCGGTTCAATCTCATCCTTCATCTGACTTGAATGTCCATGTAGACCTTCCACATCAGCCAGCCTCATCATGCCATTGGATGCAAATGTCCAATATGCCCTCATTTTATTTGGCTGCATCCCCTCTCGCTCCATCTATTGCCCCCTCGGATGCCTTGGTCAACGCTCGCTCTATCCCTCCAAGGCTCCAAGGCTCCATGCCTCCATCCATCCTCGTCGTGGCGAACCCGTTCCTCCGAACTGCAGGCCCTCGCTGGAGGCTACCGCAACAATGGAAGGCACCATGATGTACCTGGCGAGAGACCCAGCCGTGTCTGACTTGTCGCCGTCCTGGGCATCGCACGCCACGATGTGGTAAAATATCGAGCCATGTTCCTCCGTTTTCTTCTGTCACATGGAGTTGTCGATTCAGCAAATTCTTTATCTTACCTCTTCCTATGCACCCAAAAGTTCATCTTTTTTTCGTTTAGCTAGTATCACTGGCTGCTACGCGAAGGCAATTTGTTCTTGCGGAAATCAATATGTTGATCCCAGAATTTGTTCTTGCGGAAATCAATTTGTTGATCCCAGAATTTGTTTGCGAATTATTCTCTGTCTGGAATATTTCAGAAAGCTACTTCAATTGATTGATGATTGAGTCAGAAGTGTCATCTCGTTGTTATGCAGGGTGCTGTGTTCTCCGCCTGGTGATCTATTTGAACGGCGTGACGGAGACTCATGGCCCAGCGATGGTGTGCATGTTGAAGCTCGAGCTGGATGCGCTGCCGGCAGGGTCTCCAGCACCTGGGCTGCAGGTGGATGTGACGGATCCCGTGACGATCCAGGAGTGTGCCCGCGGACGGACGCGCCAAGAGGGAGGTGCTGTTCTGGGGCAAACGTCCGATGTGGAGCGAGAAGGGGTGCAGGGCCTGCAGGCTAATTGAATGAGGGCATAAAGGACATTTCCATCTGATGACATGCGGCTAACTGATGTGGAAGGCTTAACTGGACGTCCAGGTCAGCCTAAGGACGAGAATGAATCGCAAAACTGAAGTTGGTGGACTAAATTGATCCGCACGAAAGTTGAAGGATGAATTTGATCCATGGGTAAAAGTTTAAGGATGAAATTAGCTATTCTACCTCCATTAATCAAAATCTTCACAGAAAGGTGACAGTGAAATTGGCAGTTTACTTCAGCTTGCACTTAACTATTTATCTAACTGAATTATCTATATGAATTACTTCAAATTGCTCTCAAGTATTAGCCTGCTGCTATTTTCTTCCAATTGCATTGTGCACTGAAGGCTATTTGTGCATTTTTATGTTCATCTTGATTTACCTACAAAGTTCCTGCAGATTCTCGAAGACATGGGATTTGAGACAGAGATCGGCTTGTAGGACAAAGACGGGATGCAACAGTATAGCAGGGAGATGATATTAAGACTTGTTTAGCTAGTGAATACAAAGTACTTTAATAAATTAAACTTAATTGATTTCATCCTTGAGATATATGCTATTGAATAAAGATTTTTTCTGGAGCCTTTCATGATATTGTGATGTCGACAATGGTCCGTTATGAGTTTATTATTAAGCTTTGTTACAATGCTTTTAAAGTACCCATGGTTTTAAAAAAGAATTAAGTAGATTTACACATAATTAAAAGGGTATCATAGTAATTTCTCACTATTTTGGTATTTGGTCCAACCAAATTGGTACTTTATGGTACTTTCTTTGTTTCCACTGTTCGATTTCGCCGGATGGACGGCTCTCATTTTTATTCAAGCACTTTCTGCTTTTTTTGAGATGGTTTGTTTCCTGGATATTCCCCCTAGCTCGCAAACAGTGATGGGGAAGGGATACCATGTGGGGGAAAGCCACCCAGGGAAATGATTCGACTAATAAAACCTCACCGGAGGCCTCCTTCCTTGGGTTATCATGCTCTTGGCTTCCAAACTAGCTCTAAGTGATAAATCCTAGAAATTATCAAAAAGTAGAAAAATGTGTTCATCAATTTGGCAGACTCCAATTATCATTGACAAAAATAGCTTTGAAAACAAATTATTTTTCGAATTGCTGGCTGAACAATAGCTTTTTGCGATCATGTGAGTGTTATATCTTGGTAATTTTCTGCTAGCTCAATGATTGATATGTATTCTCAATGTACACGTAGTTTATTCTGTTGACCCGGAAGGTGCTTAATTATGAACATGATGTTTACAAGCGAGCAATGTACTCCCTCCGTCCAGGTTTGATGATGTCTAAGCAAACGGAGGTGGACAGCATTTTTATTCGTCATCACAGACGTCTCGCGTCGCTTCGTACATGCGGCGCGGACAATTTTCATGCGCCAGATGTACTGCTTGGCTGTTGGCGCCCGATTTTTTTATTTTTTAGCCTTTTTTTTGAAAGATTCTCACAAATAGGTCCCTGGTGGATCCAATTCCAAAAATGGACCTTTAGCTTGGCGCCATCCACGCTGGCGCCAATCTACAACGTCTCGGCGCCAGCCATCCTGGCGCCAAGGTCTTTGCGCAACTGCTGACGCGGATGCCGACATGGCGGGGGCTTGGCGCCAGCCATGATGGCGCCAAGCCTTGGCGCCATGGATCTTGGCGCCAAGCTTGGCGCCGTAGATCTTGGCGCCGAGCTATCTACGCCGTACCTCTTCGCGTTTCGAACTAAAGAAGTATAATTATTCCGAGGAGTGTGTAACAAACTAAGCTGTGGTTCAACTAGTTAGGAGGTGGGTTCCTTATCCTGGAGACCCGAGTTAGCTTGGCGCCAAGATCCATGGCGCCAAGGCTTGGCGCCATTATGGCTGGCGCCAAGCCCCCGCCACGTCGGCATCCGCGTCAGCAGCTGCGCAAAGACCTTGGCGCTAGGATGGCTGGCGCCGAGACGTTGTAGCTTGGCGCCAGCGTGGATGGCGCCAAGCTAAGGGTTCATTTTTGGAATTGGTTCCGCCAGGGGCCTATTTGTGAGAATCTTTCGAAAAAAGGTTAAAAAATAAAAAAGTCACTGTTGGCGCTAGCCTCCTCCTTGTCCATCGCACGTCTGCGGCCCTTACGTGCAGCGGGCCTCCTCCACGATGCTCGCAAGCTTCCTCCTCTGTCCCTAACCCTGCATTTGCCTCTTGGCCTTGATCCCGACACCGGCCTCCTCAAGGTGTGTTGGTCTTCTCCTATGGATGCATAAATGAATATCGATGGATATGAGAGTGGAATGAACCCCAATCATCTATACATGCATGAGAGCAATTTAAATAGTGTGTCATTTGTACAAGATATCAAATAAGGCCGGAGTTGCGTATTTTCTTGGCCAACTAAGGCACAAGTTACTAACAGACCGTTCGTATCAAGCCAGGCTTATTACTATGGAACTGCCTATAGGGATAGAGTGGGTCGTCCAGATAGGAATCCAAGCTGTTACATCATTCATCGCTTTTCTTACTCAAAAAAAAATGACTTCCGACATTGGCCCGTTTGCTCCGGCACCAAACTTAAGGGGGCTGTGTTAGACTTAAAATGAGAAACGATCGTGTACGGGAATCAAATGGTACAAGGCACGGCCCTATCGATGGCCGGAGATGGCGGCTGCTGTTTTTTACTAGCTTACAGCCCAGGCAGAAAAGTTATTCTGATAAAAGGAGATGACCTTTAGTCTTCAAAGTTGGGGATTTTGTATATCTCCAAGTATCTCATACGAAGGGAGTGCAACGATTTGGAGTTAAAGGAAAGTTGGCTCCAAGGTATATTGGTCCCTATGAGATTTTGGAGCAGAAGGGTCCTGTTGCCTATAAACTTACCTTACCTGATCAACTTGCCTCTATACATGACGTGTTTCATGTGTCTCAACTCAAGAAATGTTTGACGTGTTTCATGTGTCTCAACTCAAGAAATGTTTGAGAGTTCCAGAAGAAATTCTAGAAGATCCAGAACTAGAGTTGGAATCGGATTTGACTTATGAAGAAAGACCTATTAAGATTCTAGATCACAAAATATGAGATACTCGTACCAAAAGTATCAAGTTTTACAAGGTACAGTGGAAGAACCACACCAAGGATGAGGCTACTTGAGAACATGGAATCCAAGTATCCTAAATTGTTTGAAGAGGTTTGAAATTCAATGGAAAAATGTATAATATGTACAAAAGTAGTCCACCAATTTCTTTTATGAAGTTATAGAAAGAAAGTTATATGACGCATTTTACTTTCCACTTTGAAGAAGAAGTCTAGCATTGGAATCTCGGGACGAGATTCTTTTAAGTGGGAGAGGCTGTAACACCAAGTGTTTTTGGGAATTTAAAAGGTTATCAAGATGATAATAATGAAATTTGGAGTAAACTAAGGTATTATGAGTCAAGTTCAATTTTGGATGAATTTGACCAAAAATTCAAATAAATGGTCGAATTTGGGAAAATTTGAATCAAACATGGAATCATATGTTGAAAGTGTTTGGAACTCAGTGGATCAGTTTGAGATCAAATTCAAGTCATAAGCATCTCAATGCATAGTCAAAGTTGTTGACTTGGATTAACTATTCAAATCTGTAAATTCTCCAAGTGGCAATTAGCCAAATTTGAAATTGGCTTATGAAGAATTTTTCATCTAAGCTTTGGGATGTTTTGGACCACAAGTGGACTTGGATGATCAGTAAATATTTTAGACATATTGTTGCATAAGGAAAAGAGAGATTTCAATTTTAAACTGAGTCTCAAAGTTTGAAAGTTGTGCAGTTTTCAACTTAGCTGATAAACTGAATAAGTCTGAAAACAGTGCTGAGTGGGCAAATTTGGGTCAAGATTTTGAGGAAGTTTACATTAACACATTGGACAAGATCATGCAAAATGGAATCTCCAGCCTATGGTTAACTAATGTCAGTAGCTCTTGTACAAGGAAAAGGAGGTTTAAGTATTTAAATGTGAGCTCAAAGTTTGAATCTTGCACTGTTTTGGTGTTGACGGTTTAACTGAAGAATGTGTTCGAAGGGTTCAGTAGAAGCTCAAGTTTTGCCAATGTTCCGAGATCCATATCTCTTAATCTGTTGCTCTATGGAACAAAAGCTCCATCTATGACTTGTAGCAGATTGAATCATCTACAAGTTTGGTTAAAGGGAATAGTAGAGTTTGGATTGAAAGTTGAGCGCAATTTTGGTTTGAATTTTGGGCGAAAATGGAGGAAAGGGGAGAAGAAGCAGAGCAGTGGCGCTGCCACGTAGCTGCTTGCCATCGATGGCCGGAGGTGGTTTCGCCCGTGCCACGCATCGGCGCAGTGTGCAAGCGAAGCAGAGGAGCAAGCATGAGGTGGCCGATGAGGAGGTGGTAAAATTTTGTATAAGTACCGCTCCCGCCGGCATGTTTAACCTTTTTCACCACCGCTGCCCAATTTTCACCGCGCCTCGGTTGTTTTCAAGATTTTTGGCTAACTTGAGCTCCAGTTTCGAAAAGCTTCTAAGGTGAATTTGACCAGGGTTAAAATGATGAAGTTGTTGTATGACCTTAGTTCTCAAACACTTATAAAGGGTTTTTCTGGCGTTCTGTTCAAGTTTTGTGAGATAAGCTTATGCCAAGATGCATGGTTGAACTGATTCCAGACAGTCTAGATTGCAGGTCGGGGGCTAGGTTGACCAATCTGACCGACTTTGACCTAAGTTTTGAAAGCCTTCTATGCAGATTGTGACCTTACTCCTTTAGTCAAAGTTGTTAAGGGATCGAAGCTTTAAAATGTTTGTATAGAGCTCAGCTTGAGTTCATATTGAAGAATTTTAGATAAAGAGCTCCAAAGTTGGGACTTTATTTATTTTTCTTAAATCAGCATAGATTCAAATTTTGATTTTATGAAGGTCTTCTACTCAAATTAAAACAAAACACCAAAAATAAAAGTTGTTAGGGAAGTTGAGCTCTACAACTCTTAGTTGGAGATATTTTTAAGTTCTTTAGCAAAAATTTGAGTTATGGTTTAAAAAGTTGTTCAGCTTGTGAGGGCAAAAGTGTCTTTTTTACTTGTCTTCACTACTGCCAATTGTTCTTCTTTATGCTCTAATGATGTTGCTTAAGATTAAACATGGTTTTATTAGGCTAGGTTGTTACATTCATGTGTCCAAATTATTGGTTATTTTCCTATTTATGCATTAAGTCTTGGAGTTGATTGAAACCTTACTTTTATGCATAATCCAACCTTGTTTGTAGGACATCTTTGCCACCTGTTCGAAATAATTAGTAATTATCCTATGCTTAGCAATGCTTAGTTTCACCTTTGAATAATTTTGGTTGCTCAACAACTTAAGGATAATATTGTCTTACACTTAACTCAAGGAAATGGCTTGGTTTTTGAAAGATGTGGACAGAAGCTGGAGATGGTAGTTCTGTCCACTAAGATTAAATTATTTAAGGCTCATTCATTGTTTTAACCACTGATCAAGTGATATTACCTGGTTGCTTGCTGCCTTTGGGAACCAACAAGCCCGGTAGGTTAGTTGGCTCTCTAATTGGAAATATTCTTACCCGTGCTTGGCATGTGGGAGAAAGGTAGGGACGTACCCTGAAACTCACATGGAGATCAGGCCAGATGTGGGATCCCATGTGGGGATGCGTCCTTGGGTTCAGATAATTGTGTTTCCAATCTTTGGGTACGGCTAATCAAAAGGTCGTTATACGCAACCCAATCAGTTGCGCATGGCTAGTGATTAGGTATCTTCTACAGGATGTAAATTGGTCTGGATCGCTACAATTCTCGGTTATGAATGCACTAATCATCGCTTAAGCATCATAGAGTAAATAAGTTCAATATGATGATTTTTCTTAAATTAATATTGTTGTATGATGTTTAGTTCCACTTGATTGAGCAAATATTTTATTCACTTAGGTAAGAATTAATTGTGGTTAAACTAATAAAACTAAGGTTTCACAATTAGTAAGCTTTACACAAAATGTCGAGTCGGCCAGTACAGTATTAAGCTATCATATTACTTGAAATTTTATTTTAATCTATCTATACTAGTTAGACGGGTCAGTCAGCAATGCTGAGTACCTTCGTACTCAGTGGATTCTCTTTTGTTGTTTTCAAACATGCAACAACAGTTTGTTGAAGAGGAAAACCTGAAGAACTAGGGTATTTTATGAGTTTCATAGTGCCGCAGTGTTAGACTTAGACGTTTAATTACTTACTTCCGAGGCTTGTTTAAATTGAAACTCTTAGAATGGTTTAACTTACACTTGTTTCAACCTACGGTTTGTAATAATTCGTACCTTCAATATTTATGTAAAAATATAAAGTTTGTTGGTGCTTTCCCTTCGTGGATGTGATCCTAACGTATGGCTAAGATTCAAGTCATGGATGATTCGGGTTGTCCCGAGAATACTCAATGGACTACTGAATTTAAACTATTTTGAGTGTATTGTGAATAATTGTTGTTCCGACAGGCGCTCTTAAATAAGTTTAAGTCAAATAGTTCCACCACACGTGGCAAGTTTACGGTCCGGGAGCACTCGCTCCTGGGGATTTCTGACCGCATGACCGAATGACCTGTCGGTCTTCGAAGTACCATCCATCCGTCCCATGTGAAAAAAAATATATTGTAAAAATTTGACAAACAAAATGATTATTAGAAAAAGATTGTAGGGAAACTTTTTGTGCAAACATAGTATAAAAACCTTTACAATATTTTTTGGGGCCAAAAATGTGGTAAAAATTTTTAAAACAAAGTTTCTGAACAAAACTTTGACACGAAATTTCAAAGAAAAATTTTACCAACAATTTTAGAAGAAAAATTAGGACAAAATTTAATAAAAATCATAGACAAACTTAAGAAAAAAATAGAAAACAAAACTAAAAAAATAAAAATGCAAAAAAGGAAAGAGATGCCCACCGTCGCTGGGACGTCCACCGCGCTCTTGGGGCGGAGCCTCGCGGGCTCGCCGCCGCCGGTGCGCCGTCGCGCCCTTGGGGTAGAGCCTTGTGGGGCTCACCACCGGCGGGGCACTACCGTGCCTTCGGAGCTGCGCTGGGGCTGCTTCCGTGCCCGCCGCCACTTGTCGGTCTCCTACTCGCGTGCTGGTCAGCGCCGCTTGCAAAAAGGAAGGGAAAAAAAAGAAGGAGAGAGACAGTCACCAGAAAAGGAAAAGGGAGACAGGGAGAAGTCGATGGGTCTTTATCTTCTCTTGATGGTGGGTCCTATCTACGCCCACGTGTCATTGACTGAAAGGACGAGGACCTCCCGTCGGTCATAAATTCAGCATTGCGCCATTGATGCATGGAGGAAGCCTTTTTTTCACGGGTAAGGGCACGTACAATAGTTTAGACAGCTGCTGTCTATTTGATTTGCCATGTTAGACACAAAAAGCTAAAAAGACAGCTTATACAGTGAGCCGTCTATTTAGCTGTCTACAAGCTATTTAGTTCATTCATTGAAATGGCGATCAAGTGTACACTTGATCTTTGTAGTCATTTTGGTGCTCAATTGTACCTTTAATGATCTCACATGCAAGATATATCAAAAGGACTGTAATGTAAGTTTTTGTTTTATTTCATGTCCTTCCAACCTTACTAAAAGAGCTTTCTATGATTTCTACCTTTATTAAGGGTCAAACTGTAAAATTACAAAGATATTTCTCCCGAACCTACCCTACCATCGTCTCTCTTATCTCTCCCAATGACTCTTGTATCTCTCAGCTTTCTCTCTCTCTCGATCCCTCTCTACCGTCTCTCTCTCTCTCTCGATCCTAGCACAGTGGCCAGCGCCCAGCGGCAAGGGATCGCGGCAGGCATCCAGTGGATCGGCTTGGGCGGCGCGGTTCGGCTTGGATAGCATGATGCGGTGTTCGACGCAGCCAGCTGGTGGAGCAGAGCAGCAGCCGGTGGCCAGACACGCGCGTAGAGGCAAGTTACTCCTCCGGCGCCCAGTGGCAGTAGGGTGTGGCCGGTGGCTGGCGAGGCGCGGGAAGCAGGTAAGCAACCGATTTCTCACTTGATCTGAAAGAGACAGCATCGATTCATACAACAGGCGATGGGAGTCGTCACGTGACCTGGAAGCACGAGCCCCTGCCGTCGTCTCGTGAGATGATGGCTCCCTTCTCTCTCATCATTAATTATTGTCCACGTCAGATTGTTTTGCCTCCGTAGCGCTACATAGACGATAACTGTCTATGGGTTGTACGTGCCCTAAGCATGGAAGAAGCCTGAGCAAACCTGCTTGCCTTCCACTGCTGAGACCTCTTGCCAAGCTTACGTCATCATCTCCCATGGGGCGGGACACCTGACAGAAGGAATATTTCCCATCTATAAATATTAGATAGCAGTGAATATACTCCTCTGTCTAAGAGGCAACAGAAGGAATATTTCCCATCTATAAATATTAGATAGCAGTGAATATACTCCTCTATCTGAGAAAAGGTGCCTTCTTTGTCCTAAATCAAACAACTTTTTATTTGACTAGCGAGCTGATGAAGCGTGAGCCAGGCAACTATCACAACTGAGGAAAGCCCTGTTAGTACAGGTTGGAAACCCTTTTAATACCGGTTGCGCAACCGGTATTGCTAGTTCGGTACTAAGGGGGTCTTCAGTACAGGTTGAAATAAGGTTAAGAGGTATTAAAAAATAAAAAATGAAATTCCACCCCGTCTGAGCCACACCCCGCCCCGAGCTCGAGCCCAAGCCCCGCCCTTGCCCCCTGCCACCACCCTTGCCCCTCCTCCCCCGCCGCAAGCAGCCTACCGCCGCATATCCACGCCCGCCGCCACCTCACCTCGCCGCTGCTCCTCACTACCGGTGAGGGGCAAGCAGAGGGGGGAAGGGAGGCAGAGGAGTGCTGAGAGAGAGGAGAGATAGATAGAGGAAGATAGGGGGGAGGCGAAGATGAGACGGGAGCGGGTAGCGGGCTGGGGGGATGGATATGGTGGAAGAGAGCTCCTTTGGTACCGGGTGGAGCCTCCAACCGGTACTAAAGGGGTCACGGGGGGCTTCTGGGGATCCGATTTTAATGTGAGCATTAGTACCGGGTCAAAAATCAACCGGCACTTATGCGGTGGATGAAAGGTCCATTCCCAGTAGTGTATGGACTAGAATGTCTCTTGGGATGATTTTTTGTTGATGACACCTCCTTACTATTTCATGATAAGCACAAGGTTAGAAGAAACGGAAGCGATGTTAGGTTAACTGATAATCCTCTTCCTCGAACCCATATATCTGCATGTGTTGGATATAGGATTGGGTTGTTACTTGTCAGACTGTCACCACTCACCACTGATTCTTCAAACTAATTAAACCCATCAGAGTCCCAAGTGTCCCAAAGGGAATCTCTCCTTCTTGCACCCCTCTATATATAATGCCGATCGAAACCTGTCATGAAACACAAAGCACATAATCCTTAGTGTTGCATACAGAAAACCGGCCCTGTAACGCCCGTGGAGCGTGGACATGATGCAGCCTCGTCCCAGCCAAAGCCAGTATTGCCAGGCCTCCCTTGCCGCATCCTTCGCGGGCGCAGGGTGGGCACGGTCCAAGGCGATATGGCCGGTTCCCACTCGGCCAGCGCTGGTTCTTGCCGCCGCTCATTCACGTCGGAAGAAACAGCAATCCGGCGGCACCAGCCTCCACAAGGCTACTACCACCGCCGGTGACACATCAAGTAGTCGGCTCGAAGCTAGGAGCCTCGCCGCCCAAGAGCACCGTGTGTATGTCGGAGGCAAGCTGCTGCTGCAGTCCTTCTTGGATTCCCCCAGTAACCAGCTCAGGCTCTCCTTCCAGCTCGTCAGCGCCACCGTGGCCGGTACACACCTACACACTCAAGTTTCTTTAGCTTCCATTTCGTTGGACACATGCATTAATTTGCAAGGGAATGATGAAGCAGACGCGTGCGCTTTCGTGCAGGAGGCGACGGGCGCGGGGTGATGGGGGGAGAGGCTGTCCTGGAATCCATCCTCGGCGCCCGCGAGGAGACAGAGCTGGACGTTAAGCTGGCATGGCACGCGGCGCTCGGCAAGCCAGGCGCGGTGGTCGTGACGAACCACTCCGACTTCCCCGTCTACCTCAAGCTGCTGAGCTGCCCAGCCGCTGCTGGATCCGCCGGGATCGCCGTTTGTTTCGCCTGCAACGGATGGGTCTATCCTGTTGGGAAGCACCCGCATCGCCTCTTCTTCACCAACGACGTCCGTAATCATCAATACACACAACACAACGAGCAACAGTTCCAACACTAATTGTGTGAATTGTTCTGCAGGCGTACGTGAAGGAGGACACTCCGAGCCCGTTGCTCGCGTACAGGGAAGATGAGCTCGCCGTACTCCGGGGAGAGGAGGGAGCCGGCGAGCAGCCGTTCCAGGAGTGGGATCGCGTGTATGACTACGCGCTGTACAATGACCTGGCGAACCCTGACCTGCGGAAGGACTTGGCGCGCCCCGTGCTGGGAGGATCTCGGGAGTACCCGTACCCTCGCCGCACCAAGACCGCCCGGCCACCAACTCGGACAGGTAGAGTTCAGTCTCACGTCTCGTACGTCGATGATGCGACTGGGATATTCTACGATCTACGTATACGTTGTCGTGTTTTGTCATGTTGTTCGAGAAAACTATGGGTATCTCGTGTTTACAATTATTGGTGTCATGTCGTTGGCATTGGCTACAGAAGGTCACGTAGGGTCAAATGCCATTTTTTTAGAGAAATATATTTGTCTTATTGAAGCGGACATAATGGAGAGGGATGAGTCGGTAAAAATACCAAGTGGACATTGTGGGGACGTCTGTGTATTGGAAATTGGATTCGCATCTGAAGGCAGGTGCATGTAGGAACAAGAAAAGAGATCGAAACGTTTAAAAGAGTTGTCATACTTTCGACAACTATATATACAAACTTTCTTAATATCATGTGTGAGAAATGTTTAAAAAACGTGACAAATATATGTAAGAGAACAACCTTTTCTCACCTATCGTATTCATAAAAGTCTTTGCAACTACGACATGATTTCATTATTATTGAATTCAGCACAGATGTCGATGCTGATGCCACCTATAAGTACATATAAATCCCTTATGTTAAATGGAACAAATGTTTTTGGTTGGTGATCATGAAGCCAAACACTCTAGATCTGTATCATCAACATGTTCTTTAAGATTGAACACTTAAATTATGGCGTCTATATTTCAAGTTGGTAGTTATATTTGCTTTGCTCTACATAGGCAATGCCCTTATTGAGTTATTGTTTGCAAATATAGAATTATTTAGATCTACATAGAAATTGCAAAATTGACTAGAATAATCCTACTGCGCGAACACTTCATTAGATGCTGTTTCCCAGTTGAAAGTAGTTCATTGTTTGCTCAAGTTAGTAATACCTCACTCCCCTACTAATGACGATGCTGGTTCTTGAACCATGTTCACGACACGATTTTCATCAATCGTGCATCAGATCCTCTCACGGAGACCAGAGTTTCACTGGACAAGCAGATTTATGTCCCGTGCGACGAGCGCGTCGGTACTGCAGCCATCGCAGCTCCAAGCCCTCCAAACCTGGGTGGCCACTTCAAGTCCATTGCAGAAATTTATGGCCTTGTCGGCCTCGACGACGTCGGCCGGCTGGCTAAGGCGAAGCAAATCATCAACAGCGGTGCCGCCACGCCAAAATTGCCCGTCCCACAAGTCATTTCAGGTGCAGACGTGCAGTATAATCGCTTCATTGTAAACCTAGTCTTTATATTATCATCTTCTATGCTATACAAGAATGTTCATTTCGGCTTTGATCTTAGTGAACCCAATGAGTTGGCGTAGAGATGAAGAATATGCTCGGCAGATGCTCGCTGGGACGAACCCGGTGTGCATCAAGCGTGTCACTAAGTTCCCCCTCACCAGCGAACTTGACCGGACCGTCTACGGGGACCAGGACAGCAAGATAACCAAAGATCACATTCAGAGGAACATGAGTGGCCTGACAGTGCAGCAGGTACATCTACTCTTGATTTCTACTAGTTATTGCTCCTAGAGAATCCATTATTATTCAGAAAATGGAAAAGTTTCTGAATAAATTGTATGCCATCGTACACAAAGGCTGTGGAGGATGGGAGATTGTTCGTCGTGGATCACCACGATTGGGTGATGCCATACCTGAAGCGCATCAACGAGTTGCCAGGCGAGGAGGAGAAGGGCGAGATCTCGCAGAGGAAGGCTTACGCAGCGCGAACCATTCTGTTCTTGAATGATGACTCTACGCTACGACCTCTGGCGATCGAGCTCAGCTCGCCGCACCCGGACGACGAACGGCTCGGTGCTGTCAGCACGGTGTACACTCCACCGGATGCCAGTGAAGAGACCTTGTCCGCCGACAAGTTCACCGCGTGGGACCTGGCCAAAGCCCACGCCGCCGTGAATGATACCTCGAAGAACAACTTTGTCATTCACTGGTACGCAAACTGCAGAGTCCCATGTGCCAGACTATCAGCACCTTCCGGTGAAAAGGAGATGGCAATACGTATACGATATTTGGTATGATGAGTTTTCATGTGATCTTTGTAGGCTTAACGTGCATGCCACCATGGAGCCGCTCATTATTGCGACGAACAGGCAGCTGAGCGTGCTGCACCCCATCCACAAGCTCCTGAAGCCACATTTCCGGAACACGCTGCACGTGAATGCCGTCGCACGCCAGATCGTCCTCGGTTCAGGTGACAAAAGGAAGAATGGCGATATCTTCCGTGGCATACAGGAGGTCACCTACCTTGCAAGCAAGTACGCCCTGGAGATGTCCTCAAAGGCCTACAAGAACTGGAACTTCACAGAGCTTGCTCTCCCTGCTGATCTCATCAAGAGGTATACTATGTGGTAACTCAGTTGCAAAATGTTTCTATATTCAAAAGCGATAGACGAAATAGTGTGTTTGAACTCTATGATCAAAACACCAGTAGTAGATGATATAGTGATATACTGCATTGCATAAAAGATACTAATTAGGAATTGTGCAACGAATTCTAACCATGCTTCTGAATCAATTTTGTTGTGAAAAAATTCATTTGCAGAGGCGTGGCAAAAGGTGATCCAAAGAACCCAGAGAAGGTTGACCTGCTGATCAAGGACTACCCGTATGCAGTGGACGGTCTCGAAATCTGGACGGCAATCAAGAAATGGGTCACCGACTACTGCACCATTTACTACACCAACGACAGCGCCGTCACGGGCGACAGCGAGCTTCAGGCGTGGTGGAGGGAGGTGCGTCACGTGGGGCACGGTGACCTGCAGGGCGCGCAGTGGTGGCCGGCGATGGACCGCCTCGCCGACCTCGTGGAGACGTGCACCACCATCATCTGGCTGGGCTCGGCGTTCCACGCCGCCGTCGGCCTCGGGCAGTACGGGTACCAGGGGTTCGTCCCCAACAGCCCCACCCTCGCCTCGCGCCCGATGCCGGAGGTCGGAGCGGCGGTGACGGAGGCCGAGTTCCTGGGGAGCATCACCCCGAGGAAGGAGACGCTGGCGCTCATGGGGATGTCAGCCAAGTCGCTGGCGCGGACAGGGGAGGTGTTCCTGGGGCAGCGGCCGGACTCCGAGCTGTGGACTAGCGAGCGGCGCGCAGGCGAGGCGCTGACGCGGTTCCAGGCGAGGCTGGAGGTGGTCGCGGATAGAATCCAGAGGAGGAATGCCGACCGGACGCTGAAGAACAGGGCCGGGCCGGTGGAGGTGCCGTACACACTGCTCACGCCAACGAGGAAGCCAGGGCCGGTCATCCGCGGCATTCCCAACAGCATCACCAACTGAGCCCAGTCAGTCGTTCCAATCATGTTTTGTTGCTCATCGGTTGGTTGACGAATTCGACGTCTTGCGTATTGGTTGCCTGGTTGACTGGTTTGATGTAGTAACCTATGGATTACTCTATTTTCTCATGGCCAATGAATATATTTGCCGACTTACTCCATGGTATTATACATATTAACTTTTTTAATACAAAACTTTTAATATGTATCTCGATGTATATCTATACATAGCAAAAGTTAGGTATCTAAAAAATCAAAACAAATATTAATTTAGAACGGATAGAGTATAATATAATGATTTGCCCGTTAATGACCAATCAGTATTGTTAACGCTCAAAAGTGGCAGCGCCGCCGATCAAGCTCGAAAGCTGATTTGGCAGGCGGAACTGGTCTGACCGGGTTCCCTGACCGGTCAGACCAGTCTGCCCTAGTCCAAGAAGAAATCGAGAGTCCTTGTTGAATTGGAGTTGAAACGGGACTTTCTTGTGGGAAAAGGCCTCACACCCTATAAATATAGAGGGTCCTGGCCGATTGAGGGCTAATACCCAATCGTCGAACAAATCTTTTTACCTTTTATCTCCAAACCCTAGCTTTTCGAACCCCTTTACTTTGCTCCTTCGTCTCGACGGCAGTTGAGGAAGCTCTGAGCGGCCTGACCGATCTCAGAGCAACCCTAGGCGTGTCACTCCGACGGGGTTCCTCCCGAGGCGGCGATCTTAGGTTTTCGCAGCGGCTCTGTAAGGACCGGTTTGACCGGCCTGCCTGACCGGCCTGGTTCAGCGACGCTAACAAGATGATCTTTGGTGCACACGCGAGCAAGCGCAATTCGTGTGTTGACCAGAAAAAGCATCAACACATTTTGGCGTTTCCGATGGGGACAGAAATATCTGGTTTCCATAACCATTCCGGAAAACCCTAGCAAGATGGGGTCTACTACGGACATCAACAAAGACAACATCATCACGGCTGCCGTGGAAGATCTCAGTGAGGAGGAGCAACGGAATCTGGCGGCACTCCAGTAATACGTTAAGATGCAATATCTCGTGGGCATCAAGAAAGATCACAAGGGCAAGACAACAAGAGTGCAAGACTTCGAGTTTCCCGCGATCAAGATGAAAGACAGCATGGTCGAAGAAGTACACAATGTGAATAATTTCCCCTCAAACCAAGCCGCCGTTAATGATGAGCTCCGTAAAAGTCTTGCTGATCAAAATAGAATCACTAATACATTAATGGCTCGGATAGATCAACTTGTAGGAAATAAATCCGTTTCTTATGATAAAAACAATTTTTCACAAGTTGACTCGTGTGGGGCTGCACAAACTAGTTCATCGGCAAATGTGGGGGCCATTCCTGAAAACCCTGCATACGACATGCCGTTGAGCTTCTATTCAGGGCAAACGCCGCCTCGGACCCAGCCGCAACAGCCGATCGAGCACGGCTGGAGCGGTCAGACCGGTCAGGCATTTCAGGCTGGCCAGCTGACCGTCATCACCGAAGCACCAGTGCCGATCACTGTCGTGCCTAGCTCGATCGTTCCTGACCATGTTGGTGAGTTTGGGGTTAACCCATACTCATTTGGCACGATAGCATACACGTCTCCTCCAATCCCCAACAACATTATGGCATCTAGAGGGATCTCGAATGATGTGTTTTCTGATTTGCACCGCATTCAGAGCGGCAACCCACCCCATACGAGCATCGTGAATACATCAGCCCAAGAGCACTCAGAGATACCCTCCCTTCGCGAGATTAGGAAATTTAGAGAGGAGGTGTTAGCTTTGATGCAAACCAAATACGACATAAATACTAGGAGTTTGAAATTATATCAAAAGTCGTATCAAGCTGATTTTGACTATGTTCCCTACCCAGTCGGTTGGCGCATGCCAGATTTTGTTAAATTTAGTGGCGAAGATAACCGAACTAATTGGGAACATATTAGTCAATATCTTGCTCAGCTAGGCGAGGCGGGGTATTATAATGCTTTGTGCATTCATTTATTTTCCTTATCATTAACCGGAACCGCTTTCGCTTGGTACTTGTCCTTAGCTCTCAGCTCTATTGATTCATGGGAACAATTGGAGCAAAAATTTCATGATCATTTTTATACCGGAAATTTTCAATTAAAGTTGACGGATTTGACATCGGTTAGACAAGGCAAATAAAAATCTTTCGTTTATTACATAAGACGATTCAAAGAAACAAAAACTGGTGCTTTAATTTATAGCTAACCGATAGTGATTTAGCTGACCTTGCGCTTAAGGGTTTAAAATCCTCCATTAGAGATTGGCTAGAAGGTTTTGAGCTTCACACTATCACGCAAGTGTTAATGAAGGCCTCAACAATGGAACTTAGAATTGCTAAAGAAAAAGATAGCTTCAAGTCGCGTCAGTCTAATATGCATGCCATCAAGTATGATTCCGATAGTTCGAACGATGATGACAATGAAGTTTACATTACTGAATTTGTATGGCCTTCTAAAGCTAAATCTTACTCTTGTACATCACTTAAGCTGGCCCAAAAGAGTCGGCAAGAAGAAGTAAAATTTACTTTTGACATTTCCAAGTGTGATCGTATTTTTGATGAATTACTTAAACTTGGGTTTTTGAAAATAACTCATACCATGCCTCCACTTGAGGAATTGAAAATAAAAGCATATTGCAAATTCCATAGTAGTTTTTCTCATGCTACCAATGACTGCAATGTATTTCGTCGACAGGTTCAATCGGCTATAAATGAAGGCCGGTTGACTTTCCATGAGATGCAAGTGGACAAGACACCTTTTCTTGTCAACACAATGGATATTCAACAACCTAAGGTACTGGTTCGGTCGCATCAAGCTAAAGCAACTAAAGGGAAAAAGTGATAATCGGGGAAGAGAAGCCCGATTTGAGAGGCAAAGAATTGGCAAGCGAAGTGGTGCATGAAAAGACCCCAGATGGTAGAGAATCATTCAAGATTACTGTGAAAACCTCTGGACACGGGGGCAAGCCTTGGACTCGGGATCTGGCCAAAAGCCGTCTGAGCCGGTCGGTCAGGTTGGACCGGTCAGACCGGTTCGGGAGACCGGTTAGACCGGTCTAACACAAGGCCGTCCCCGAATGCTAAAGCCCAAGCGCCCGGAAATTGGGACCTGGAAGCTTAACATGGCAAAAGATTAGGGGAGCAGCCATAGGCAGAATGTCACCTTTGATATGCTTCTGAACAAGTATACCAAAGAAAGGGCCATTACAAGTGATCGGCCGGTAAAAAAAGAATGAGGTCACCTGTCCGCCAAGAGAAGCAAGGTTCGCCGCCGAGAGCGGTTGTTAGACAGAGGGGCGACCAGGTGAAGCACAGACAGCATCCCTCCACATCTTGGGCTCCTCAGGTGTCGAATCCTCCATGCCCGGTGTGGGATGATAATGGGGTGATGTGGGTGCCTTATCAATTTGTGCAGCAGCCGTCTTTCCATCCTAGATAGGGAGGCTCCAGAAAGTCAGCTTTGGATAGAGTTTCACATCCCGTGCATAGCTGGTGGGCTCCTCACCTATCTGGTCAGGATCAGCAGACCCGACCGGTCAGACTGGTCCCCCATAACCGGTCAGACCGGTTTGTTTAGACACCGCGCACTTCTTCCCCCAAGCAGGTGTATCGTCCCAAGCAAAAGAAAGGGGAAGTTCAGAAGATAGAGATAGAATCAGAGGAGGGCAGAGGAGAAGCTACTACCAAATTGGGTCTATGAAAATTCCCGTTGAGGCTAATGCAGAAAGACCGATTGATATGAACAATCCGGTCACAGCTCCTGTTCAGAAGGTATCCGCTGCCAATGATCATGAAGCTAGCAGCAGTGGATCAAATTCTAAATATCTCCTACCGAGGTGGTGTCCTCCCGGGTTAACTCACACACAAAGGAGGAAATTGCAGAGACTAAGGCTACAGGAGAGAAGGGAATAGGAGCTGGAAAAATAGAAGGATGAGCATTCAACAAGTACAGACCCATGGCGCCTCAAAAGAAGGAGTGGAGAGCAAAGGACGACGTTCAGGCTGAACTGGTCAGACCGGTTGAGACATCTGAGCCAGCCCCTGAATCGATCAAACCGGTCCAGGAACCGGTCAGACTGGTCTCGTCAAAAACTTCGCCCGTTTCCGCTCTTTCTGACCTTATGGCGTGCGATGAATATTTGGCATTAGTTCATGCGACAGAGGACGATGAACAACTTGTTAATTACAGTTCTTCTCCTGAGAGGATGATGCTGGACATAAATGTGGTTCATATGTCGATGGATGGCTATGTTCTCTCGGAGGAAGATTTGGCTCACCTCAACTTTGGGCCTAAGGAAGCAGTATTCCAGAAGCCTAAAGCTACTGAAAACCATCTGAAGGCATTGTACATGCAAGGTCACATCAACGGGAAGCCGATTTCTCAAATGTTGGTTGATGGGGGAGCAATTGTAAATTTGATGCCCTATTCTTTGTTCAAGAAATTGGAAGGTTCAGATAAGGAGCTAATCAAGCCCAACATGACTATTAGCAGTATGGGAGGAGAAGAGCCTATGGGAGATAAAGGCGTCGTCTCTATGGAGCTCACCGTTGGGAGTAAGACGTTGGCTACTGCTTTCTTCGTCGCCAAAACACAAGGTAACTTCAGCTTGATCTTGGGTTGTGATTGGATACATGCAAATCAATGTATTCCTTCTATGTTGCATCAATGCTTGATTCAGTGGATTGGCGACGAAGTGGAGGTCGTTCATGGTGATACATCGGCTTGTGTTGCTGTGGCCGATAGTTCTACTATGAGTGCTCACGATAATGTTAGATGCGTATCTGGCGTAGATCTTTCAGATTGTGAGTACATTAGTTGCATAAAGGATGGCTTTGTCGCTGCTATACTAAAGCCGATTGATGGTCGACTAGCTCATCACATATGATATAATGGACGCAAATCTAGAATGGTTGCAGCAAAGGCTAGAGCACTATCGGGCGTGAAAGAACGATATGTGTGAAGCCATTGAAGATCTTGATGACATGAGTAAATTAGGACAAGGGTTTACGTTGGCCGATCCTTTAGAGGAGGTGGATATTGGTGATGGTACTGTACCAAGACCGACATTGTAAACAAGAATCTTGAGCCTGTTTTTAAGGCCAATTCAATAAAATTATTGAAAGAGTATGTCGACTGTTTTGCATGGAATTTTACTCAAATGTCTAGTTTAAGCTGCGAAGCTAGTTGAGCATCGGCTACCTACCAAACCTGGTTTTAGGCCTCATAAACAACCTACTAGATATTTTAATCCTATTATTTATGACCGAGTGAAAGAGGAAATCAATCGGTTACTTGATGCTGAGTTTATTAGGCCTTGTCGATATGCTGATTGGGTTTCTAATATTGTGCCTGTTGAAAAGGAAGGTACAGACTAGCTCCGTGTGTGTATTGATTTTAGAGATCTTAATAGGGCTGCCCCTAAAGATGAATATCCTATGCCTATAGCCGATGTACTTATTAATGCTGCATCTGGTCATAGAATGATCAGCTTTCTTGATGGCAATGCTGGATACAATCAAATTTTTATGGCCGAAGAGGATGTATCCAAAATGGCTTTTGTGTGTCCAGGATTTGTTGGTTTGTTTGAGTGGATTGTTATGATGTTTGGTCTGCAAAATGCTGGTGCTACTTATCAAAGGGCTATGAATTTGATTTTTCATGATTTGCTTGGAGTAGTGCTGGAAGTATATATCGATGACATTGTTGTGAAATCGGCCGGGCCTGAATCCCATTTGGCTGATTTGAGACTTGCATTGGAACGAATGCGTCGGTATGGTTTAAAGATGAATCGACTCAAATGTGCTTTTGGTGTATTGGCTGGGAAATTCTTAGGCTTTGTAGTGCATGAGAAAGGAGTTGAAATTGATCTTATGAAAATTGAATCTATTAGAAAATTACAAGCTCCTACTTGCAAAAAAGAGTTGCAGAAGTTCTTGAGCAAGGTGAATTATTTGAGGAGATTTATTTGCAACTTGTCCGGGAGGGTGAATGAGTTTACTCCTTTACTTCGATTAAAGAATGAAACTGATTTTACTTTGGGGGGGGCAAAACAGCAAGAAGCATTTGAGGAAATTAAGAGTTATTTATCTTCGCCGCCCATTCTTCAGGATCCAAAGCATGGTATTCTTTTTAAATTATCTATAGCTGCCGAAGAGGGTGTTATTGGGGCTATTTTGACTCAAGAAACCGAAGGGAACGAGTATGTTGTTACTTATGTGACTAGAAGACTATTAGATGTCGAGACGAGGTACACTTTTATTGAAAAATTGTGTTTATCATTATATCATACTTGCACCAAGTTGAGGCATTATTTATTATCAAATACTTGCATAGTGGCTTGTCAAACCAACATAATTAAATACATGTTGCAAAAACCTATTTTGAGTGGTAGGATCAGTAAATGGGCTTATGCTCTCATCGAATATGATCTGATTTGTGAACCGTTGAAATCGATGAAAGGACAAATTGTAGCAGATTTTATCGTTGAGCATAGGATTAATGAGCAACTTGATTTGAATGTCGGTTATGTTACTTTTACCTCTTGGAAGTTGCACTTTGATGGATCAGTTTGCAAAAATGGCTGCGGCGTTGGTGTGGTACTTATTTCACCCAACGGGCTGTTTTTGAGTTTCTTAGCTGGTTGGATCATAAGTATACCAATAATCAAACTGAGTGTGAAGCCTTGTTATTCGGTTTGGAAATTTTGCAAGAGATGGGGATTAAACATGTTGAAGCTTATGGTGATTCTCTGCTGGTAGTGCAGCAAGTGTCTAAGGTATGCCAATGCTTAGGCGGGTTTTTAAACGCTTATCTTGATAAATTCTTAGGCATAATAGCTTGTATGGATGAATTTACTATTTATCATATACCGAGGGAAGAGAATCTGAGGGCTAATGCTCTAGCACAACAAGCGTCTGGCTATAATGTCCATAAAAGGAACTTTCATGAAAGAATGCCGACGCTTTGCGAGGTCGAGTGCTATGTCCTAGAGGAACCAGTTCGACCAGCCTCCGAAACCAGTATGACCGGTCTAACCGTTCTGACCACCCAGCTAACCGGTCTGACCGGTCTGTGTGGAGAAAATTCCACTTCTGCTATGAATCATCCCAAATTTGCTAAAGATGAAGTGGATGATTGGAGAACACCTCTGACTAATTATTTACAGGATCCTAAGTGCTTGGTTGGCAGAAAGGTTTGATGATGGGCACTCAAGTTTGTGTTGATGGATGACGAGTTATATCGTCGGACGGTTGATGGATTGCTTTTGAAGTGCTTGGATTCTGATCAAGCTCGGTTAGCAATGGCGGAGGTGCATGAAGGGGTTTGTGGTACGCATCAATTGGCTCGTGTGATGAAGTGGCTCCTCAAGCGAGCTGGTTTTTATTGGCCTAATATGATAGTCGATTGTTTTCGCTACTACAAAGGTTGTAAAGAGTGTCAAAAGTTCGGGGATGTTCAGTTGGTACCTGCTGCATCAATGCATTCAATTATAAAAGCCGTGGCCATTTAGAGGATGGGGATTGGATTTTGTTGGTAAAATTCACCCTTCTTCATCAAAGGGGTATTGTTTTGTGATTATGGCTACTGATTATTTTACCAAGTGGACTGAGGTGATTCCCCTTAAGATTATGACACATCGAGAGGTGATTGGGTTTGTCAAGGAACATATTATACACAGATTTGGTATTCGGCAAACTTTGACCACTGATCAAGGGACTTCATTTATATCCAAAGAGGTGCGTGAGTTTGTGGAGTCCTTCGATATTAAACTGCTCAATTCGTCTCCTTATTATGCTCAAGCTAATGGTCAAGCCGAGTCTAGCAACAAAATATTAATTAAGCTTATCAAGAAGAAGATAGAAGAAAATCCTAAAAGATGGCACGAGGTGTTATCTGAATCTTTATGGGCTCATCGTATTTCTAGACATGGCGCGACTAAGGTTACTCCTTTTGAGCTTGTCTATGGTCAAGAAGCCGTTTTGCCTGTCGAGGTAAATCTGGGTGCATATAGGTTAGCTAAGCAAGATAATCTTGATTTCGATACTTAATATGCTTTGATGATGGATAATATTGATGAAGTGACCGACAAGCGGATGGAAGCTTTGGCTAAGATTGAAAGGGATAAAGTTCGAGTGGCTAAAGCATCCAACAAAAAAGTTAAAGCCAAAACATTTCAGGTGGGAGATCTGATTTGGAAAACAATTCTGCCTATAGGGGCTAAGAGTAATGAGTTTGGGAAGTGGTATCTAAGTTGGGAAGGACCATACAAGATTACAAGTGTGCTCCATAGCAATTCCTATATGGTGGAAACTTTAAGTGGATTTCAGCTGTCTAGAGCTCTGAATGGGAAGTACTTGAAGAAGCACCATCTGAGTGTTTGGCAAGACACATAGAAGCGGTATGGCTGATATATTGACGTATCGCCCTCAGAACAAATAGCCGGTGGAATCCATCATCCTTAGGTGTATTTCTTGGTATGCAAGCTTTACCAAGAAATGGGGGCCATGTGTTGATGCCCAAAAGTGGCAGCGCCGCCCATCAGGCTTGAAAGCCGATTTGGCAGGCAAAACCGGTCTGACCGGGTTCCCTGACCGGTCAGACCGGTCTACCCTAGTTCAAGAAGAAATCGAGAGTCCTGGTTGAATTGGAGTTGAAACAGGACTTTCTTGCGGGAAAAGGCCTCCCACCCTATAAATATAGAGGGCCCTGGCCGATTGAGGGCTAATACCCAATTGTCAAACAAATCTTTTTACCTTTTATCTCCAAACCCTAGCTTTTCCAACCCTTTTTCTTTCCTCCTTCGTCTTGACGGCGGTTGAGGAAGCTCTGAGTGGCCTGACCGATCTCAGAGCAACCCTAGGTGCGTCACCTCCGACGGGGTCCCTCCCGAGGCGGCGATCTTAGGTTTTCGCAGTGGCTCTGTAAGGATCGGTCTGACCGGCCTGGTTTAGCGACGCCGACGAGGTGATCTTTGGTGCATGCGCGAGCAAGCGCAATTCGTGTGCTGACCAGAAAAAGCGTCAACAAGTATATATTTGTCCTGATAGGTTATTTGTGTAAAGCTTGTTCTGAAAAAAATAGTTTGCAAACAAGTCTTTTAAATAATCCCCAAAAGCAAAAAAACTTATATATACACTGGTTGTCAGAAAAGTTTGACTGTAACTAGAAAATGGGGATTGTGATTTTTTTCACCTGAATTTAATGTGTTTCCGGTTCCTGAGTGCGCGCACGTCAAGGTATACCGCTGGAGACGGCGAGACAATGGCGGACCGCGTCGATGCCAAGCAAGCTGTTGAGGAAGTGGATGGAGAACGTGGTGATGGAGATGTCCTTGAGTGTCGTGTTCAGCGTCGAGCACCGTCACCTAGTGCGTGAACCTGATGGCGAGGATGAGCACCAAGAGGCTGGGCAGCCACAGGTGGCCCCGCGAGCGTACCAGCATTGCTAGCGTGTCGGAGAGTGCCTCGAGTTTGACGCGCAATGAAGCTCCACACGGCAGCGTATTGTTTGAGGACATCATAGCTATACATAATTCAGATGCATCGCCGCTTACTATGCCTGCAGCTGTAATAGTTAAGCCGGGTGCGTCGGTGATGCCACCAGTTACAAAAAGTCCATCTCTGGTTACGCATAAAGAAACAAGTGCAAGACTGGTTACACAAAACCAAGTGTTGGATACACGCACCCAAGCTTATGAAGGATCAGTAACACACAGCCATTCTAAGAACCTCTAACAAGAGGTGCGTGCTTTTCTCTCTAGATTACATTTCAACATTTTTGAGAATCGTAGTGTCTAAGTCGTGTACTCTACTCCTACTTAGTTTTACACAAGAAACTTCTACACTAGGTTACATAGAAGATGCAGATGATTACATAGAAATCAAGACCGTTGGCCAAGCTGAGAGAGCTTACACACATAAGACTTAGGGTTACATGATAGATGCTTCAACTTCTCATCCACGTCTGTACTAGATCGAGAAGAGATGGGACCATAATGCACAAGGTTGGAAACTTCATCAAGTTTAGTTTCGCATGATAACAACTGGAGTAATATTTGGACTTTCCAAATAGGAGTTATGGCCATTTTACGGAAGACTATGCAAAGGAGACTTCGTGAATGCTTCCACCAGTTGGCCTTCCACCTCCCAACACGGTGACTTCACTTCATACCTATCCTACATCAACATGGTGACTTCACTTCACACCTATCCCACACCATTTAGGAGTATTGTTCCTAGTATAAATACCACATATGTACTACTGAAAACTACAATTTTTATAACTGATGCATTGCTAGCCTATATGGTTTTGCAGCTAAGCTGCTGAGTGCCTTGCATATCCTTGTTCTCCCCTATTCGCTGTGGACTTGTGAAGAGATCCCTGTTGGGTTTTCAGAGTTTTTGCTCTAGGTTTCCAGATGTTTTGTGTGGATTAGTCCTGGATAGTGATTTTCCAATTGTTTGGAGATCGAGTCAAAATCCTTGAGGTTTTGGTACCTCTCTCCTCGTCTCTTGGATGCATCTAACCTTGGTCAGGTACAAAACTAGTTATCCTTGACTATTCGCAAACCTACTGTCATGAAGTTTGCTGTTTGTTTGTGCTTCTGGCTTTTCACGCTGAGAAGCTAATAGGAAGTTCATGTTGGAGGTATGCCCTAGAGGCAATCATAGAGATGATGATATTCCATTTGTATCCATGATTTGTATACTGTGTTCATTGAATATCCATTAAAGGCTACTTGAATTGATTTGCAATTATGTGAATTGTATGTGAAACTCTTTACTTGTATGGTTATTCTAAAGTTGTCCCTAGTCGGAGTTCATGTGAGGACACACATGAATATTAGACTAGCACATGTATTGGTTGATGACTATGTTTCACAAGTCATGGACATGGAGATGTTGAACTAATAATGTGGACACATGTGGAGACATGTGTTAGGACTGACCCAACACGAGAAGTAGTTCTCTCTTTAAACAACATATACGCTTTGTCCTTAGACCTGAGATTGTCGCATGTATTCTAGATGTGGATTGACCTACTTAGGGGCTATCAAACGCTACGCCGTAACAGGGTAGTTATAAAGGTAGCTTTCGGGTTTGTCAAGAAGCATGCTATGAGACATGGTCAATCAAGATGGGATTTGCCCCTCTCTGATTGAGAGTGATATCTCTGGGCCCCTCGAGTGATCGGATCAGAAAATGCATGGCCATGCTACGTACGGTTAAGAGTTAACCTACAAAGGGATTCCGAATCACAGGATCGAGAAAGAGCGGTCGGCTTGAAGCTAGACCAAATATCGTGAGGCAAAGGGAATAGCATGTATATTATGTCGTGATGGTTCGTCTGATATGATCTTCGTATGCGTATAGGAGTTGGCACGTCTTGCTAGAGGCCGCTACCGACTATTGGGCCGAGTAGGAGTACTCGGGCCATGTCTATACGTATCCGAACCCATAGGGTCACACACTTAAGGGGCTGGAAGCCCAATTCGGATCTGATCCGAGTTGGATTAGGTTTAGGAGTACTAATGGGCCTCGGATCCAGAGGCCCATCAGGAACCCCTATAAATAGAGGGGTGGGGCGCCCTAGGGTTTCACACCTTTTGGCTGAACACACTTGCCGCGCCTCCCACGCCCTCGCCTGTTGCAACTCGCGGATCTAGCAATCCGGCTTGCGACGCTTCCTCCCTGCACGTGTGGATACCTTGGAGGTGTTGCGCCTGCAGCACTTGGACGAGCCGCGACGAGCCGACGACGAGCCACGGTACCAGAGGCGGTCTTGCTGTGCACGTAGACGAGCTGCTGAGGAGCTGCTGGACGTGATCGACTACGTACGACTACGTTGATCGACTACGTACGACTACGTGATCGTCTTCACTGCATCGACGCAAATCTACATCTTCCGCACCAGTAGTGCGTCGAGTGGTAATCCCGTGATCCTTATACGGCAGTTCTTCCTGGTTATACGCGGTAGAAAATTTTAATTTGCGCTAGTGTAGCCTACCTCGTATCCCAACAGTTCAAACAAACAAGCCTTAAGAATGGCTCTTGTTAACCTTCCAAATCTTCTCTTGATTCACTTTGATTCCGAGATCAACTTGCCTTATCTTCAGAAACTTAGCCCCGTGTTGGTATATTTAACGATCACGAATAAATTCACAAGCGCACGTATATACCATTGTAACATTCCACCCAAAAGTATTCCCAAGGGTATCATAATTTTCCAAAGGTACCCAAGAGTCTCGACCTCCAAGGTCAGACACTCGGGGTGCGCTGGGTGGGGGAAGAAGTGTGAGGTGCACGCGGCAACGGGGCACTCCGCGCTCCTCATACTGTTGTTCCACGTAGCGGGGAGGGGTAGTGTGTCCCACCGAGCTCAAGACACCCCACAAGATGGAAGGAAAGTCCTCCCAGTGTAGGCAGTCAGAGTGAACTCGTCCGTCCATATCCACCACGACGTAGACGGGGTCAGCCATCTGAAGAAAACAAAAATCGAGGGAGTGTGTGGGAGCTAGGAAAATCACTTATCCAAGAGTGAGAACAGATTTCTGGATAGATAGAAAAATAGCCATAACTCGAGAAGTACCCATCCAAAAACTCCCAAATTTTACTAGAATGTTTCTTAGGTATTTGGTCATAAGTTTGTTAGTCAAAACTTTTGCTCAAACAGCATCTAAAAAGGTCAAAACTTGGATTTCCCTACTGTGGTATGACCTGGAATTTTCTGTAACTATGTATTACTAATCTGACCATAACTCCTAAGATACTCATCCAAAAATCATGAAATTTTACCAAAAGGTTCTCTACCACGTTATATATAACTTTTATTTTATGAGACTGGACAAAAACGGATCCTAAGGTAATTGAAAAATTCAACTTTGGTCGGCTGTGAACCCAGAAATTTTCAGCAGCCAGTGGTTTACCAATTCAGGGGTAATTTGAGTTCTAGCTTGCCAAATTTTATGAGATTTTTACAGAATAACCCATGATAATTTTGGAACCACTTTCTTATAGGATATTTCTGGAACAAAGATCATTTGATAGCTCGAAAAATTCCAACAGTAGGTAGTTTCAGTTTGTTGACAGCTAGAAAATGCTTAGGTGATCAGCAATAACTTTTGTGGGAGTTGCATTAGGTTGATATGTTATCCATCCAAAAGTTCTGTGCAAAAGTTGTTCCAATTTCCAATTTATAGGTTTTTAACATGATGCATGCACGATCTATATATCCTCACAAATTCAAAGAATTGCCAAATACTTGGACTTACGGGATAAGTGCTGGTGGCGTGGTATAAATTTACGGCCCTCCCTATAATACCTAGCCAAATTTCTAACCGTTTGTTAGCTTAACGTAGTCGCAGTTAGTGTACTTGTAAAAGATCATTTTGTACAAATTGAACCTTTCATGCTAGCACTCACTAAAATGTCCCCATTCATTACTGTTCACTATAGAAACGGTATCCGCATGATTTCCGTTGTACGGTTAACGTTCATATGTCGAGATAGCGTATTCACTTTTTATGTGCCGCCATCATATTTTCATATGATGCTGTGGGTACATTATAGCAATCGTTGTACCCCTGCGCCAACCATTTTTTTATGTACCACCACCATATTTTTGATATGGTGCTGTGGGTACATTACAGCAATCGCCGTACCCCTGCGCCAACCGTTGTGTAAGAAAGTAAGTTTTGACTGAAAGTAATGTGCTAGAAGTCGGTATAATATAACAATAAGTTAGTTAGCCACTTGATCAACTCATATCCCCTAGGGCTTCACAGACTATATTTCATCCTTAGCGAACCAACACATTTTTTGAACGTGATTTTTCTAGGCAAGTTTTATTGAAATAAGTTTTTAAGGCTCATTGCTTTCTCTGGTGTATGCTTTTCGCTCTCATACCAGCTGTGGCAGAACCATCCAAATTAACCCGACTAAAGTGTGCTAAACATCGCCTCAAATGCGAACTGACAGTTTAATAGGATCAAGATAGTAGTCTGTCAAGTTTCACCCGATACAATCACATATTTATGATCAAAACAAGCATATAAAACTCGTACGAAGACGAGCCTAGTGATTACAACAATCTAGGTGAAATATTACAGAGGTCCCAAATTATTTATTACAAATCAAGTTCAAAACATAAAGTAGTTTAGAGTTCAAATGCAACAGAAAATAATGATAAATCTAACGTTGATACACGATACCATGGTGAAGCCATCCATGATATCACTCACCACGGTTCTCGCCTACCGAAGATGGGTCCCACTCAACCGTCCATCCTAGAGGGAGCTGGTAAGGCCAAGTAACACTAGCCACCACATCATCAATGTCATTACCTGAAAACATAGCCACAAGCAAGGCTGAGTATACTAATAGTCCGCAAGACTTTCCCATCAGTTGGTATCTAATCCACTGACTCCTATACATGCAAGACGTTTTGCCTGAGGGGTTTGTTTTTACCAAAAGCTTCTAAAGTCGATCCTTGCTTTCAAGTTTTAGCATCAAGTTCAAGTTGATTAACCATTCTAAATAAGCACCTACTCTAAGCAAGCATGGTAGAACAAGCAATTTAATCAAGCATCAATATTAAGCATCACCCTTGTTCATCTTCTTACTAAGTGTAGAATAGTGATCAAGTAGTCTCAAACTGTGAGAAGCAGACGATTCGAATCGAATTTCTTAACCTTGCAAGGTGGACGTAAACACACGAGATATGCGTACCACAATGGGTTCACATATTATCAATGGTTCCCATCGATCCCCGGCGCTTGTCCAGAGCCCACTTCCCTTGGATACAAGCCCCACCGGTTCTCGGAATGACGCCGTGGCATGGCCGCACTTGTACCCACATGAGGCCTCATGGGAACCTAGTTCCAGAGAGAGTGGGGTAAAGGTCCACGCTAGTTCAATCAGGTACTAGGCTTCCTGATTACCCATTTTCTCAGTATGTGTTTAGTACGTTCAAACACTTGACCATGACACCGATATGGTTTGACCTTAGCAATTTTTCCTCTATACAGACGGGGCATCCACAATTTCGAGAACCTAGTACCAAGCCCCGCCCATCAACCTTATGATTCCAACATAAGTAAATAGGCAACTCCTATAGCTCGCTAGTGACAGAAAATCACTTGACTTTTACCGTGTCCCTATTTAGCATAGCAACTATGCTACATAACATGCTAGTATTCAAAACATAGGTACTAGGAGCATACAACTAGGGTTTCAATACAACTCCTATGAACATAATGCACAAACATACACAATAATAATATTGTATAACTTTAGAAACTAAGGTTATGCTTCGGGGCTTGCCTTCTTGTCCTATGTTAGCCTTAGGCTCTTCCGAATCTTGATTCGGGTCTTGAGTTGCCTCGATCAGGTTCAGCTTAGCAGGAGAGTGTCCTTCTTCAGGTGCCGGGATGAGCTCGTAAGTTCCGTCTGCGAGGTTAGCTTCTACATGAGATGCATATGCATAAGATTTCATTTATAATCATTCATGACGTAGGTTTCATCTCATTAATCATTACAAAAGCATAGGGTGTATTTTCGGCCACATTCACCTAGACAAGTTTATAAACCTTTCTTTCCTTATGGCCACATTCACCTAGACAAGTTTATAACATTTCTTTTCTTCACAAAACAAGGTTGGTTGGAAAGAAAACATAACTTTTATTTTGATGGTGATTGTGTACACATATAAATTTCTTAGAAACTTTTTATTCAAAAGATAATATGTGGTGTCATGTTGGTACTATGTAGCAACCTTTTTAGGAGTGATCATTTTACTGATGAAAAGCACAAATAATTACTTGTGAGCCTACAAGTCCTAATAGTAATTATTATTAATCATTAAGCTAGCTTTCAATATGAATAAATATTTTAGGAAGCATCTGTTAAGATATGAATATGATATTTTTACAGGAGGTTTCTCATGTAAAAATTTGAGATGAATTTGACAACCACAAAATTTACTAAAAATCAAATATTCTTATATTTCAGATTATGAGGAATGATTTTTAACTATAGTTTTATCATTAATTTACTTCCATAAATTTTGCGGAAGGGTTTCCAACACGAACATATGCTACTGTGAATTTTTCAGGGTTTTATGAGCAAGAGAACTATTTATCCCACAATAAGAAGTTTAAAAATATGTATTTTATTAAGCAACTCAAACACATATTTTACAAGATAAAGTATTTTTACTAGTCAAGAATGAGTTTCCAGAGTTTAACAAAATTTATTTTGCATTTTTATCAATTTTCCACTAATTATCATGCAAATAACAATATTAAGATAGCAAATAGGCAACTAGATTTAAAATAGTATGAACACCATAGGTTTTACTAACATAAGTTCAGATCTGGAACATGCATGTTAAGTGGAAGCTAACAAAATTGGTTTCACAATTTTTAGACCATCACATGATTTATAAGGCATTTAACAAGTTTAGAACAAAATAAATTATAGCATCATATATGCGACAGTAACATGCACATAAACATTTTTGAAATAAACTAGATATCATCTAGGACTCAACAAAAGAAGTTTCACATTTTTATCATTTTTCTACAATTTTCTATGCATTTTCCAGGTTTGCAGCCACTTAACTGCATTTTATTCAAATCTGGGTTTTCACTTTTACAGAATCCCCCTTATACTTTTCAAAATCTCACAGCGAGGCCCCTATGTTTTTGCACTAAAGATCCTAGGACAAAACTTTAGCTTGCAATGTAGCCCTTGGGGCCGGCCGGCGGCGTGGGCGGTGCTACTCCGGTGAGGTCCAACCACGGGGGCGCACACTAAGGGCGGGAAAGTGATGAGGGGCTCACCAGTGACTTGGCCAGTGTAGAGCTTGAGGTTGGAGGGTGGCCGGTGGTGGCGCTTGGCGGAGCAGTGGCAGGTGCGCCACTTGGGCTTGGGCTCCTACGAGGGTGGCGGCGGTGGTGGGCGGCTGTGGGGCTGGGGAGGGGTAGTGAGAGTCAGGAAGGGCTCTCGGGTGCTTGGATGGCAATGGTGGTGGCCGGAGGGGAGGGCTCCACGAGGCGGTATCAATGGCGGCGGCGAAGGTGTGAAGGGTGGTCGGCGGTATGGGTAGCGGCCCTTTTATAGCGGCAAAGGGAAGGAAGGGGGAGTGAGATGCCAGGATGGGGGGTCTTTGCGCATTGGCGAGGCAGAAGGTCGTTGGGCGATGGCGGCAGCGGCCGGGCGCACGTGAGTGGCCGGCGGTGGCGCGGCTTGCGTTGGCGTGTGATGTGTTGGGGCCGTGGGTTGGGCGGTGGGGATATGGCGTACTAGGGGGGAGGATCGTGCGCGCACGCGGTTGGTCGGATGCGGCTCTTGTGCTGTCGCTAAATTGCCGGCGGTTGGACGGTGTGGCGGTCGCAGGAGTTCCGCGCCATGTGGCGCCGGCGAGTTCACCGCGGCACGGTGACCGCGCCCGGTGCACATGGCGTTCGTGTGTGGCGCACGAGGGGTGGATCTTTTGTGTCGATTTTCTCTTAAAATTTGAAGTGCACGAGGAAAACTTCAAATAGAAAAGTTTGAGACCAAACTGTAGGCTCTAACTTCTACAAAGGCTAACAGGTGAAAAGCTTGCTGGATTTGGAGATAATTTCAAGGGAACTTTGGCGGAACGCCGGCAAACCGGTTTTTGAATTAAATTTGAATTTATGCCAAACTTCAACCCAGTTTTTGAACACCTTCCACTCAAAATTAGAAAAAGTACTAATTATGAAAGTTGTTCAATTTGGAGAGATCAACCTCTTTTATATTGGCCAAAAATTGAGTTCTTATACAAAATCTGTTTTTATTTTCTGCCCAAGTAAGCACCATTAAAGGGGTTCAACACTTAGCAATTTGATTTGTCTTTGAGTTTAACACTTAGCCAATTTGGAGTTAGTTTTGATTTGTTTCTTAATCACTTTGATGATTCTTTGATTTAGTTTCTTAAGCACTAGGGTTGTCATAGTTCAATGGCCATTTCTTTGGTGGCTTCAACCATTGATACAATAGCCTAGTATGGCTAGAGTGTTGTTAACAATGCAAGCATGGTGCTTGGATTGCTTAGCTTCATTGGATATGAGTTTGCCCCATGGGCTGCAAAGGTAGGCCACAGGTGGTGACTTCCTTGTTGGTCCTTTGTAATCCTCCACGTTCGGGTACACTGTAGGAGTTTATAAATTAGTAGTAAGTTTGCTGGGCGGAACCAGCACGGGTATTGTATCCCTGTGTGTGCTAGGATGAATAGTCCTGAGTCCTATACAATGTGTATGTATGTTATGCTTGTATGATTTGTGCAGTATATACGAAGTAGGTATGAACCTAGAGCTAACTCTTAGTCCTTCTCCCTAGCTTAGTTATCTTGAGATGATTCCTGTGTGTGTCACACTACATATCTATCATATCTTACCCCTACCTTGAGTATTGTCTGTATCCATCTATGGTATACTCATATGCATAGTAAACTCTTTTAACCTACCCACCTTCCTTTGGGAAATACGATACCCTTGAGCATACTCTTGGGTGAAATGCTACAACGGTATATCCGTGCGCTTGCGAATTTATTCATGATCGTTAAATATACCAACAAAGATCAACTCACCATACTCGGGCGGTGCTTCCCCTTTCCCTCGCAATCTTGTCACCATCCTTATATGTCGCGGTGGCAAACTGCTCCAGCTTGTGCACTTCCTTTCACACTCCGCTAATCTTTGTGCCACCTCACTTAGTATGCTCTCGATCGCCACCGTCGAGCCCCCACTTGTCTGACTTTGCAGACCTTGTCTTCTCGACGAGAATACAAACAAGCAGGGAGGGGATCAAGGGGATAAATGAGGGACACATTAGATCAAAGGGGCTTCTATGTAAAATAAACAAGGCCCATCTCAGTCCTCCCCCCACGCCACGTACGTGACATGGTGGCATAGACATGTCGGCTCCTTTACACATGGTTGTGCCCGATTGGACGGAAATGAGACCCAAATAGTGTTTGGGACCTGATTGAGTGATTTGCAAGCTCGGGGACTGGGGTGACACGAAGCTACAAGTTTAGGGATCGATGGTTGACTTTACTTATTTTCAAATAACAGCATTTTAGGGGATTGGATTTACCATTTATCTGGCAACGCTTGTTTCCTTGATTTCCTTGTCAAGCTGCTAGCCTATTTTGATCATCATATTCCCCACCACATTTTCACACCTATCTTCTCGCTCCAACAAAGTGCCCCACCCCATCCTGTTAGTCTCCTATGGTTGCTTGCCATTGAAGAAACTTAAGTGAGCAAGCCTTCTGCCTAAGCCTGGTAAAGGGCCATAAAAATCCAAGGGCCGAACGGATTGGGCCTCACAAGCTGATACGGATCAAGCATTAAAAGGGCTGATTTGTGAATGGACAGGATCATATTGGGCCATGTCCCTAAAAGGGCTTATCTATGAACATGTAAATGATCCTTGGGTCAATGCAAGGGTTGAGCCCGTAGATCATAGAAAACGGCTCATACATGGCAAGACAGGGAAGAACTCGGAGTCTCACATGCGGCGGCGTGAGCGGCTGCCTTCTCTGCCATCCGGCCTCAGTGTTGGTATTTCTTAACATTACGAATAAATCCGCAAGCGCACGGATATACCGTTGTAGCTTTTCACCCGGAGAGTGTTAAGGGTATCATTATTAATATTTTCCCAACGGATGGCATTGGTGTAAAAGAATTTATCGGATACATATCCAAGATCATAATGCTGAAGTAATAGACCAAAGTTCATACAGGGGTAAGCCATGATAAATATATGAGGGTAATGTGACACAAACAAGCCAAACTTAAGAATAAAAGAATAAGCCTAAGGTTAGCAGGAGCAAGGCATACAAGAGGTCCTAGTAGCATCTATCTATACTAGCAAAGGTCATAAAAGAACATGATTAGGCATACAACATTATGGGGAGAATACTGGACCCTGGTTTGCCAAGGCAAGATATCCTTAAGAACTCCTACACCATACCCAAACGTGGGGGACTACAAGGGATAGACAGGGCTGTCACCACCTGCTGCCTACCCCTCAGACCATGGGGCATAGTCATATTTGATGGATCCCAATGTGCCCGAGCACCACACTCATATACGTGATCACTACTCTAGCCCTTCGGAACCCCAGCCATGATGATCGCTAGATATAAAACTAGAGCAAGCCTGAAGGAACAACGAACGAATGCGGTAACAGAGATTCAGCATAAGCATATGAGTATAACTTAATAAAGCATAGGACATGGCATAGCATACTACTGAAATAGCATAACAACCATACTCTTTATAGATAGCATACTGACAAATCGAGTACAAAGCCATACCAAGAGCCGGAGGTTACGTCCCCAACCAACCCGAAGTCTAGCTTAGTACAACAAGAGTTTTAGCTCTAGCCTAGCTCCACTAACCTAAGGATTACAAGAGCAGCAAGAGAGAGAGAGGGAGAGAGGCTTCAAGTGTGGTGTGTGTGAGAGGAGGCTCCTCCTCTTCTCTTTATAGGTTTGTAGGGGTGGTTCATGGAAGGCATCTTGGGGAATCTTCCTCCACCGCCTTTGGGATTCAATTAGGAACCGCCACGTGGAGGATGAGGACGAGGGGAGCCTGTCCAGGTTCGGCCGAATCTGGGCTGGGCCGCCTTGCCACCGCCTTTGTGTGGTGGGCTACTGGTGGGCCTTAGTCATTTCCCTTGTGGACCCACGCTAGATTAGGCTGATTTATTCTGGCATGTGGGCCCTCTTATCCATCGTGTACGTGTCAACTATTCTTTACTGTGTTTCATCCGTGTTTGCGCACGTTTCCTCTCTTGTACAGACTTGTATCCTTGAAATCACTTATTTTCCAATACATGTGGAACTAGGTTATTGATAACAAATATGTGAGTAAAAATGTTAGTTTTCCTTTATTCTTCGAGTAGTGTGGCGGTCGAGTTTGTGTCATAAGGACCATCAACAAACTCCTCGATGCTTGCCCTTTGCTCGTCTTGAGCAAAAGCTAAGACTTAGGTTGTTGATTAGGAGTTGCTACAATGCCTTCTTTCTTCCATGTACCATGTGTACAAGAAAGGATTCTTCCTTGAATTGAATAAGTTGGCATTGTCCACCCTTTTTACCTTAGTCTCATGGGGCTTTTGGATTTTTCCTTGTCTTAGGCGGTTGCAAGATAGAACGGTTATATAAAATCATCATTCACTTACTCCTTGTTCAACTATCTTTCTGAAGTTTTTTTTGATAATTTTTTGAATTGAAAGCAAGTTCCTCCTATGATGCTCTTGATCGCTCAATGTGTATAGTCCTCACCAAGGCATGAATTGCCTCTTTTTTCATCTTACATCTAGTAGGCTTTTTTTTGTGGGGTTTTGGGTAGGATATGAAATGAGGCATACTTGCATCACATAATTTTTTAAAGTTAAAGAGCAGATCCGAGGAGGTGCAAGTCATACAATCTGATCAAGAAGTGCATGTGTGTGGAATTTTTTTGTGAAAATTTATTTGTACTCCTTTTTGCATGACTCCTTCTTTTATTTCTTTTTGAATACGGGCTATCCTTTCTTTTTCTTCTTTTCTGTCTCTCTTTTTTTTCTCTCATACTTTTGAGCATGGATATTTATTTCTTTTCTCTTCTTCTTCTTTTTGCATAGCCCATATCTTTTTGCATGATGAATTTAGGGGAGTCATGTCATAGGGATGGAGTATATTTATATGGATGGAAGGCATGTTTTTGTGTAACTACGAGTGTAAAAGTTAGCATGAGTATATGTGATCTTGATCATGAAAGCATGATGAGAATCTCTCAAGGGTCACAACAATTTGACAATGCTCAATCTGATAACAAGCAGCATATGTGTACGGGTTGTGCAAAGTAACATCATATGGCTTTGGTAGGACATGTCATCTTCATTGAGGAACTTTATTATTTTTATGATTTCTTTTTGAAAATAAAACTCCAAATGTCAAGTTTTACTTGGAACAAGATCATGGCAAAGTCTATTGTACCATATCATATCATGCAACAACTTATACTTAGTTCTTGCACTCACAACCCACAAGTTTCAAGCTTCTGGGATGCACGACAGCCAACAAACTCAAGACTTGGGAGAATACTAAGTTGTAAACTAGGCACATGAAGGAAATAGGGCAGAGCAACTATTCATCATCCCCAACAAAGAAGAACTAAAACATTTTTACTACACATATGAAAGCAAGTAAAAAATTTTGTTCTTTTTATCATATGCAGATTTTTTATATGCAGAAATAGGAAATGAAAAGATACACAATAGAAGTTACCACTCTTGGGGCTGTCCTCCACCAAGCTTGTGTCGTACATACATCTATGGGCCCAGCAGAAGGTTTGGATAGTCCTAGATACAGGGCTATGCACTGATACGTGTCAGATATGGAGACCATGGTGTAGGACGGCGTGGTCTACGTGGAGGACAAGAACGAGTTAAGGATTAGGAAACTACTTGTAGCAATTAGAGTAGGATTCACTAGTCCAATCGGACTAGTATTCTTGTAAACAATCGACCTGTAACCCTGCCCCCGGCAATATAAGGCGAGGTAGGGACCCCCTCCAAAGCAAGTTCAATCCAATACAATACAACCAACATACAGGACGTAGGGTATTACGCAATCTAGTGGCCCGAACCTATTTGAATCGTGTGTTCGAGTTCACCATCGAGTTCTTGATCTCGGCAAGCCCCACGCTCTAAACACTACCTCGGGGACCACCGTCGGTAAGTTGCCGGGTCTAAACACCGACAACTTCTTCTTTGCTTACTGTCCTGGATGGAAGTTGTATCCCTGAGAACAGAAGTAGGCCTATAGGTCGTCGTGGCTTTGTTGCAGCGAGGTGTTGATGGTGTTGAAGTGTGTGTCGACCTGCTGCTGCCATCTAGCGAAACCCTAGATATGTGTGTTAATAGTCATTGAGGTCATTCATCTGGCAGCTAAGATCCGTGAGATCATGGTGTCGCCTCGCCGAAAGGATCGGCATGCACCGAACACTGGGGGCGGACCACTGGAGCTGGAGGAAGTGTGATGTCCGTATGGTCCTCGCTCCTACTCCGTGCTGCTTGCGCTTTGCCAGCCCGAGCCTCCAACTTCATGCGGTTATGCAGGTTGGTGCCAACCTGGTTGATACCCAAGTGCAAACCCTGGCATCTGCCCAACTGGAACCCACCCTACCTGGTACATCTGCTGCATGACGTGCTGGGATTGCAGGGGCTGGTACTGTGAGGTAGTGGCTTCATTTCTGGACCTGCTCCGAGTTACCCTACCAAAGACATTGCTCCTGCAAGCTTCCTCTTGTGACCTTGAATAAGATATGCTTCATCAATGATAGTGCGGGGCGTTTGAATGAACGGAACAGGTACACCATCTAACGCCCCGATTTTTGAAGCAATGCAAGTAATTAAAGAGGTACACTCAATAGGACCAGTCATCTTCAAATGTTCAAACCACTTAGCAATCATAGGCTTAACAGGGGAAAATCTAATCTTCTTAATCATGGCAAAAAGAATTTTAAGCTCATCATTACGAACAGGCCTAATACCTTCCCTAGGGAAAAGCGATAAAGCAAGCCACTTATGCATCAACCTCAAGGATTATGAATATCATTGTAGTGAAGAGAAAACTTGCCAACAATGACTTGACCGAAAATGCTTCCAAACGGCGCGGTTAAAATCACGGATGTCTTTGTCAAAGTTGACTATGCAATTTCTATGAAAACCAAGAAGTAGACTAACGTTCATCCAAGAGGATTGGTATTCCCTTCTGAAGAAATGAAAGGATATAGCATCATCTGCTCCTTGCAACATCAATAGGAATTGGATGGTGAGGAGGCAGGAACCTTCCTCAGAAATGGGCATGAAATCATTCCATCCAATTGTATGCCAAACATTAGCAAAGTCGATGTCCATACCTGTGCTCTCAAGGAGCTCCGAGTCAAATGCTTGCGTGTGGGCGAAGACTCTATCCTTCATGACGGTGTAGGCTTGTATTTTCTGATCACCGTGTAGGTCGAGAGGTGGTCCTTCCACATCTATGGCTTGTGGTCTGGAGTGCTCTACTTGTGGCACCTCCTCCTCATGCATTGGGCTTGGCATGTAGTCGTCGGAGTGATGTGTGCTTGAGCTTCTGCGGGAGCGGCTTGAGCTTGATCCCATCACCTTCCTGAACACACTGGAGAGCTTCTATCCAATTCTTTTCATGGTGGATGGTGTATGAACACAACTTACACACGGGTTGTGTTACTGAAATTAAAATGAACTCTTACCCATGAGTTGCTCCACCAAGGTTGTTGATTATTGCAGCAAAGGGATTGAGAGAGAGAGGTTTCTTGCACTTGTACTTGAGTAAAAACTCAATGAAAATCCGAGAGCGAAGAGAGGAGAGGAAGTGAGTGGATGGAAGTGTTGATGGATGAACAACACCTTCCTCTCGGCCTCTATTTAAAGAGCAACGCAGCCAGGTCGTTGGGAACTGACCAAGGGCAACGGCTAGGAGCCGTTTGGGTTGGTGGGGCGCAGGAACCATTGGGCCTGGTTCGGCTGAACCAACAGTTCAGCCGACCCCTGGTGGGCCCCGCTGACTGCCAGCTTTGGCCCACGGCCCCCCAACGGCTATATGGTTGCATGGTGGGAAGGCCCAACCAAAGTGAGCTCCAGAAATGCTCAAAAATATTTTTCAAAGTATTTTGCTCAAGTCAATTTATTACTTTTGAATTTTCAGAAATATTTATGAAAGGGAAAAGGACTAGAAATTAAATATGAGATAACTACCAATTTACCTTCGGCAAGGGCTCACCGTTGAGTGGGACTTTCTTCGTAGATTTTTAGCTCCTGGACGGGGCATCCGGTCCATGAGAAGAAGATGTGGATGACTATACGTCCTTCACCTTCCATACCCTTCGAGTTTTCTTGGAAGCTGCGGTTGGAGGTGCAGCTGGTGCCTTCTCAGAAGTTTGGGCTTGTGCTTTTCCCTTCCCCTTGTACTTCCTTGTCTTCTTTTGGTCACTAGGATTTTGACTAGGGTCTACCAGGTAGCATTCCTCTTTCTTTGTTTGAAATCTGAACATCTTATCTTTTTGTCCAATGCGGAGCTAGATTACTCCAGATCCGACATTGATCCTTGTCTTGGCAGCATTTAGGAATGGTCGCCCAAGGATGAGCGGCATCTCTAGGTCTCCAGCCATGTTGAAGACCACGAAGTCCACAAAGGCATAGAAACCTTTGATCTCTACCGGTATGTTGTATAGTATTCCCTTGGGGTAGCGGATCGATGAATCGGCTAACTGCAAGCGAATCATGGTAGGGAAAATGATAGGGTTATGTAATTCATCAAGCATAACCATGGGCATGATGTTAACACTTGCTACAAGGTCACAGAGGGCTCAGTCAACGTGGAAGTCCCACATTGAACAGCTGATCGCTGGGTACCCCAATTCTTCGTTCTTAACTATTGGTTCTTCCCATGAGTTTCTTCGTTGATGCCTAGGTTTCCCTACATGGTTAGTAGCAGGCAGGTTCTGAGATGGGTTGCTCCATCTAACAGTGACTGCACTCATGTTTTCTGGTTGCCCCAGGATTTTTCCAGGTCCAGAAATAGGAACAACAAGAACAATTTGAGCTAATTGAGTTTTGATCATTTTATTAAAGCCCACTTGATTTTCAAAGGCTGAGGAAAGATTTTCAATTTTTACATTGATGCTTGCTAATGTTTTATCATTGGCAGCAAGCTTTTTAGAAAAAAGATTCGTTGATTTTGGCTTGGCCAAGAACAAGATCTTTTAAGGAAGGTTGGTTTCAAATATAATTCAAATTGAAATTACCATTATTACCTCCATGATAGTGTGGGCACGACTGGTTCCATCCTTGACCTCCTTGAGGACGGTACTTGTTGTTGTTGTTCATGTAGTCATTCCCTGAGTGTCCTCCATTTCCGCAAACCTCGCACGTGAGGTGCTTGTCCAAGGCTTGGATGGGTTTGAGCATTAGTTCCTAGGGATTCTCCCATTCATCCATGCACTTGAGTAGGACATATAGCTTGGCGGCTAGCATGTCCATCTCCTTGGCGGTGTGCATGCCTCGCATGCGAGCATGCGAGGTTGGAGTCGTTCTTCACTCCACCCCTAGTTGGACACCATCTTCTCGACAAGGGTCATAGCCTTGGTAATAGTGAGGTCGAGAAAGGCTCTTCCAGCAGCAGCGTCAAGATGGGCTTGTGCTGATATGGTTAGCCCATTGTACAAGCTTTGGAGGATGAGCCAGTCGTCCATCCTGTAGTGTGGGCAGACAAGTATATACTCTTGCAGCCTCTCCCACGCGTCTGGGATCGTCTCCGTGCTTGACTGCTGAAAGTTGGAAATTCTTCCATGAAGGGCATTTGTTTTCCCCAATGGGAATAATTTGGTGAGGAACACCGTGAAGCATTTTGCCCACATGTTGACAACATCCTTATCCTTATAGAACCACTGTTTCGCCCTCCCAAGGAGGGAGAATGGGAACAGGCGGAGTTTGATGGTGTCTTGGGTGACTCCTCTCATTGTGACTGTGTCACAAAGGCTAAGGAAATGCTGGAGATGCGTGTTGGCATCCTAGTTCGGCTTGCCATAGAAGGGCCTAGCCTGCACCATGTTGATGAGGTTCGTCTTTAGCTCAAAGCTCACATCCCCCAAGTCAACGGCAAGGCCAGTGGTCACGTTGTCGGTGGAGGGAATGGAGAACTCACGATGAGTCTTTTTAGCCATAGCCTTAGGAACGGATGGTGCTGGGATGACTGGTTCGGTTGCCGGAAGCACAATCTGAGGAAGGATGACGTGAGGTTGAACCCTTCTCACAAGACGCTCCAGATTCTCGACGAAGTTGGTCGGCAAGTCAAAACCGGTCATAAACTACCATGTTTTCATCCATCAGGAGAAAACATAAACAAGTTAGCCTATATAAGCAATGGCTATTCCTTAATCATATGACCAAGAACATGTATTGATAAATCTTTTAACCAATGCATTCCCCAACATGGTGCCAGAAATCCTTGTTGGTATTTCTTAACGTTACGAATAAATCCGCAAGTGCACGGATATGCCATTGTAGCATTTCACCTGGAGAGTATTCAGGGTATCGTTATTTATATTTTCCCAAAGGATGGCATTGGTGTAAAAGGATTCATTAGATAAATATCTAGGATCATAATGCTTAAGTAAGACCAAAGTTCATATAGTGGTAAGCCATGATAAATATATGAGGGTAATGTGACACACACACAAGCCAATCTCAAGAATAAAGAATAAAAGAATAAGTCTAAGGTTAGCAGGAGCAAGGCATACAAGAGGTCCTTGTAGCATCTATCTATACTAGCAAAGGTCGTACAAGCACATGATTAGAGCTAACTCTAGGCATACATCAATACGGGGAGAATACCCAGCCTTGGTCTGCCAAGGCAAGATATCTTTCAGAACTCCTACACCATACCCGAACGTGGGGGACTACAAGGGACGGACAGGGCTGTTACCTTTCGTTGCCTACCCCTCAGACCGTGGGACATAGTCATATTCGATGGATCCCAACGCGTCTGAGCACCACGCTCGTATACGTGATCACTACTCTAGCCCCTCCGGAACCCCGACCATGATGATCGACAGGTATAGAACTAGAGCAAGTCCGAAGGAACAATGAACCAATGCGGTAACATAGATTTAGCCTAAGCATATGACTATAACTTAGTAAAGCATAGGACATGGCATAGCATGCTACTCAAATAGCATAACAACTATACACTTTATAAATAGGATACCGACAAGTCGAGTACAAAGCCATACCAATAGCTAGAGGCTACGTCCCCAACCGACCTGAAGTTTAGCTTAGCACTACAAGAGTTTCAGCTCTAATCTAGCTCCACTAACCTAAGGATTACAAGAGTAGCAAGAGCGAGAGAGAGGGAGAGAGGCTTCAAGTGTGGTGTGTGTGAGAGGAGGCTCCTTCTCCTCTGTTTATAGGTGTGTAGGGGCGGTTCCGGGAGGCATCTTCGGGGAATCTTCCTCCACCGCCTTTGGGAGTCAACCAGAGATTGCAACATGGAGGAGGAGGAGGAGGGGCGCCTGTCCTGGTTTGGCTAAACCGTGGGGTTCAGGATTTGGCCGACCCTGTGCTGGGCTGCCTCACCACCGCCTTTGTGTGGTGGGCTGCCTGGTGGGCCTTAGTCATTTCCCTTGTGGACTCACGCTGGACTGGGCTGATTTGCTCTGGCATGTGGGTCCTCTCATCCATCGTGTACGTGTCAAGTGTTCTTCAGTGTGTTTTGTCCGCGTTTGCACACGTTTCCTCTCTTGTACAAACTTCACTTATTTGACAATACATGTGGAACTAGGTTACTAATAACAAATATGCGAGTAAGAAATGTTAGTTTTCCTTTATTCTTGGAGTAGTGTGATGGTCTGTCAACACTCACCTCTCTGTCGCTGGCAACCAACTAGGTACTCTGCTGGACTTCTCGATTGTTCCCTCTTCCCTCAGATGAGTCCCACTCCCTCCTCTCATATGGTTACACCACTCTCTCAGTTGCCTAGGGTTTGTGAAGTCGAATCCACTGGTAGCGGGTGGAGCTCTGCGCCGATCCATCTCCGCCCACATCGAAGCAGCTCATCCTTCTGATCGTGGGGCTGGGGCGAGATCAAGTTAGACCTGTACTTACTCCTTTCGATCGGTAATGAATCATCGCTTGCTCATCCCTCAAGATCTTCTTTTTCTGGAGCAAGCTTAGATTCTTGATTGAGTTCTTGAAGAAGCCTGCTCCTGGGGTCAAAGCATAGCCGGGATGCAAGAAAAAGCGATCGTCCTCCTGGGGTCAGAGTTTGAGTAGTACTGGCATGCTAAATTATCTGGCTAATATTTTGCAAAACCAATTTCCTCAAAAATATTTTGTAAAACCAATATAACAGCTAGCTAATTTACGATGTTTGCAAAGTCACAACTACAGAATTAGTTGCATGGTAGCACAGAATGAACTGTAACCCTACTCCCAAAAAACAGAATAAACTGTAACCCTAACTGATGGCTATCAGGCTATGGCTTTTGATAACTGAGGTAGCACTTGCAGTTTATTATAGCTGAACCGTGTCCGGATGGTTTGGTGCAGAGGCGTCGAGGAGCCAATCATTGACGATGTTTGGCTGAAGGTTTTTTTTTTTAACGAATGTTTGGCTGAAGTGTAACACCCAAAACAGAGCTTGTTGGCCTTAGTTACGAGCAGGCTTGTTCAGAGGCCAGGTGTATGGATCCTGGGTTCATAAGAGTGCTAAAATATTCTTAACTACTACTGTATGTCTCTACAAACGAAAAATGCTCGCAGCGGGTTCATAAGGCTGCCGTGCTTCCTGGATTTGTTACAGAAATATAATAGTTACCTGCCAAGTTATTTTTCTTTTCAAGTTCATCTTCTACTGCAATATTGAAGTTACTGTACGACTTAGCTATGCAGTTAATTATCAGATTCGATCAAAAGCTGTACACGTCCTTACTAGTTTGTGTTTATGTGCTCAGATAATAGTATAACAAAATGTGAAGAAGCAGTATACAAAATTTTGGGATGCAGGATGCAAGGCTGCAATTATCTAAGTAAACAGTATACTATAACTAGCAGTTTAGTTATGAATTTTCAGTTAGTACTTCCTCATATATGATGGCGAATGTTATGAATTTACAGTAGTTCTATTTTTTTACGCAACAATTGTGATTTCTTTTGTTATCTTATACTGAAATTACATTTGTGTCATCTAGGTGATATGGATTTAGGACAAGAAGTTGTGGTTGTAATTTTTCTCGATCCATCGGGAAGCGAAGACCTGATACCTTGAGGCCTTGAACCCATAAAATGGAGTGCAGAGGCGGAGAGGTAGCGATGGCGTGAACAGACGGTGACGCGAGCAACGGAGCGAGCAGACGGTGACGCGAGCGACGCAGCGAGCAGATGCGCAAGTGGTAAGTGGCGACGTGAGGGAACGATTGGGTGCGTGCTAGGGATAGGAACGAGCGGAGGGAAGACTTACGTGGAAAAAAATCTACGATAGGTTTTCCAATGATTAGGGCCCACCCCGCTCTTGGGCTTCTATGTATTTCGGGATCGGAGAAGATTTTCAGGCTTTATAACTTTAAGGTTCATGACAGTGACAGCCCAACAAACTCTAGACAATAGCAAACGATCCAGTAAATCAATGGAAAGCAAGAGTAGTAAAATTAACATTTCCAATATACTATGGGCCTGTTTGGCAGAGCTCCATGTAGCTCCAGATCCTCAAAAACAGCTCCGCTCCCGATTTTTCTAGCCAAACGGTTTTAGCTCCAGCAACTCCACCGCAGAGCTGCTCCACGAACCGGTCATTTTCCACTAATGAGTGGCAGTGGTGGGTAATTCTCTCCAACTCCACCAAATCAAATTTGGTGGAGTTGGAGAGAATTACCCACCACTGCCACTCATTAGTGGAAAATGACCGGTTCGTTCTATTTCTTTTTCTTCTTCTCCGTGCGACACACTGGAGTCCTTCCTCTTCCGTCGTTGTCCACCCCTGCCCGTCGGAGCACCGCCCGCCCCTACCCGCCGGAGCCCCGCTCGCCTCTGCTCGCCCCGCCCGCCTCTGCTCGCCCCGCCCGCCACGCTCGCTCCGCTCGCCAAAGCCCTGCCCGCCCCTGTTCGCGCCTGCCCGCCTCTACCACTGGAGCCCCGCCCGCCCCTGCCATTGGAGGCCACCTCGTCGGAGCCCCGCGCGCCCCTACCGTCGGAGCCCCGCCCGCCTCTGCCACCGGAGCCCGCCTCTACCGTCAGAGCCCCGCCCGCCCCTGCCATTGGAGGCTGCCCTGCCGGAGCCCCGCGCGCCCCTACTGCCGGAGCCCCACGCGCCCCTACCGCCCGAGCCCTGCCCGTCTCTGCCGCCAGAGCCCCGCCCGCCCCTGCTCGCCCTTGCCGACGGAGCGCAGGAGAGCAGCGGGTCCGCAGGCGCGGCAGCGCTCGGCAGGGAAGGCAGCGGAGGCGTGGAGAGGTCACACTCGCCGTGAAGAAGACGTTTTTTTCTTTTTTTTAATTCTGATGCATGGGTCCAAATTGCCAGTGAGACAAAGATAAGAGTGGAGCTGTACCAAACGCTTTTTGAGATTTCAGATCCACGGTGGAGCAGCTCTATGGTGGAGCTAGGTGGATCTATGGATCTGGAGCTGTTTTTTCAGAGTTGGAGCTCTGCCAAACAGGCCCTATATTCAATACTTTTCCGAACCCAATTCATAATTTCACGCGGACTAATCCAGCATTTTTATAAGGTAACTAGTACATTCGAAATGTGGAACTAGTAGATTTGAAATGTTGATATCCCCTATGAATTATTCATTTACTGTGGCATGAATAAATATCAAACATTAAAAGATATGTAAGAAAAAATCTGGAGGAAGATGGATAGGATTTCCCCTCCAAACCTTTGCAGGCCTAGTACATTTAAACAAAATAAATAGTGTAATTTCTATGCAGCCCCTTGGGAGGTGAAGGTATCCGCACCCAACAGCAATGTGAGTGTGCATGAGAACTCTAACGCATACACGCTCGAACTAGACTAGACGTTTTCCTAAAAATATACTCACTTCATTTAGAAAAAACATGTTACTCTAGCATTTAAATTTTATCTCTCAATACTTACTCCTCCCGTCCCGCAAATAGTGTCTCTTTAGGTTTGTCCTAAGTCAAACTGTTTTAAATTTAACTAAGTTTATAATGAAGAGTATCAATATTTATAGCACTAAATAGGTATGTTATGAAAATGTATTTCGTAACGAATCTGTCGAGAATGGAGCGAGAGGGATGCGGCAGCGATGATATCATCAGCCTGGCCTCCGACGGCGGTGACATCGTCGTCGTCCCCCCGCGGTGGCGCCCTGGCAGCGGCGGGGCTGGGCTGCGCGTGCCCGCACGCACGGAGAGGAGGCTGCGCGCCGCCGAGGTAGCCCTGCGGTTCCCGGCGTGCGGATTCGCGCTGGCCGCGGTCGTGCTGCTCAAGGTGAACAAGGAGACTCGTGATTTCTTCGGATTGTTCGTGAAGGTGGCGCGGTACACGGACATGCCGTCGCTCGTGTAAGCGCGCTGCCTCTTAGTACAAGTGATGCCATACACCATCTCCTGTTCTTCCTCCATTTATTTTTATAAGACGTGATATAGTTTAACATGATCTCCTAAATTCTATTTGATCGTTTATTTATCTTATATTACAGTTATGAATTTATAATAATTGGAGAGTATATTTGATTAAGAATTTTGTATTATAAAAATAAAAGAAATGTTGGCTAAATTATGAGCGGCAGAGGAAGGAAACGGCGATGGGGAGGCGATAAAAAAATGAGAAATGAATGGGTAAGTTGTGTAACCGGTGGCAATGGTGGGTAAATAACCCCAACTCCACGTGGAGTGGAGCTAATTTTTATGAAGTAGAGTGCTGCCAAACACCCTCTAAATCTATTGTATAATCTGTCCAGAGTGATTGATCATGAGACATAGAGCTGCTAGCTGATAATCCAAATCTCTATACGTATACAAATAATCTCATGGGCATCATGGCCGGATTCGTCGATTTGTTTTTCTTATCTGTAAGGCGCATCGCATGCATGGTGATGAGCGCTGACTATTTTTTTTTTTTGTTGGGGAAAACGCAGAATCATTTTCATGGCGCATGAGCTGCGCATTTCCCTGATTTCTATTCCTCGTGCGGTTTATCATAACTCCCGAGTCAAAGGACTCGATGCACATCGCGCAACGGCTTGCCACGTTGCGCTCTCCAGCTCATCTGGCCAGTAGCTATCCTTAATCCTTACTTGCTTGCCATGCATGCTTAGCCATTAATCTCGCAGTCTCAGTAGTGTGCTTGTTTCTATATATAGATGTACACCTGCAGCACCAGCAACACGCACGACAAACACTTTGTCACCTCCTCACCATCATCATTCTGTTGTGCGCTAGCGTACGAATGGCGGGCTTGACGGCGGCGTTGAAGTTCACCGTGCGCAGGCGACCGGCAGAGCTGGTGGCACCGGCAGCCCCAACGCCACGTGAGCTGAAGCTCCTCTCCGACATCGATGACCAGGAGTCTGTACGTCTCCACGTCCCCGCCATCCTGCTCTACCGGCGCAACGAGGCCATGGTCGGCCGGGACCCCGTGCAGGTCATCCGGGACGCTGTCGCGAGGGCGCTGGTGCACTACTACCCGCTCGCCGGGCGGCTCAGGGAGGTGGACGGGGGCAAGCTCGCCGTCGACTGCACCGGCGAGGGAGTGCTGTTCATCGAGGCCGACGCCGACGTCCGCCTCGAGCACTTGGGTGAACCTCTGCTGCCGCCCTTCCCGTGCCTCCAGGAGCTCCTGTTCGACGTCCCCGGCTCGTTCGCCATCGTCGACGCGCCCCTCATGCTCTTCCAGGTGACGCGGCTTGCATGTGGAGGCTTTGTCCTGGCCGTCCGGGTGAACCACACGATGGCGGACGGGCTGGGGATGGTGCAGTTCGGCGCCGCCGTGGCGGAGCTAGCGCGGGGCGCCCTGGCGCCGACGGTGCGGCCGGTGTGGGACCGCGAGCTGCTGATGGCGCGCGACCCGCCGCTTCCGAGCTTCGCCCACCGCGAGTACGACGAGGCGCAGGGCACCGACGACACCGTCACATCGCTCGACGACCTGGTGCACCGCTGCTTGTTCTTCACGCCCCGCGACGTGGCCGCGCTCCGGGACCTCGTCGACCCGCCGCAGCTGCGCGCGAGCGCGACCACGTTCGACGTCCTGGCAGGGTGCCTGTGGAAGTGCCGCACGGTGGCGCTGGCCCCTGATGCCAACGCGGAGATGCGGATGATGTGCGCCGTCAACGTCCGCGGCATCAGGACGGCGAGGGGCGGCGGCGGCATCCCCAGGGGCTACTACGGCAACGCGGCCGTTGGCCCGGTCGCCGTCTCGACGGCCGGCGCTCTCTGCGCCAACCCTCTCGGCTACGCGATCGAGCTGGTGAAGAAGGCCAAGGAGGAGGTGGACATGGAGTACATACGGTCGGTTGCGGATCTCGTTGTGCTACGGGGGCGGCCGCCCGTGTCGTTCGTGCGCACGTACGTGGTGTCAGACGTGAGGAAAGCCCCGGCCGCGCGCCTGGATTTTGGGTGGGGCAGGCCGGTGTACGGCGGCCCGGCGGAGGTCGGCGGTGACCTCGCCTGGGTTGCCAGCTACTTCGTGTCGGTTACGGACGCTAGAGGCGAGGAAGGCATCGCTGTGCCGGTGTGCCTGCCCCGACCCGCCATGGAGAGGTTCGCCGAGGAGATGGGCAAGCTGCTCCAGCGCCCGCTCGTCGACGTCGCCGTGAGGCAGCAGCCCAGGTCCGCGCTCTGAATCCAACCAAACCTGCGCACACGGGCGTAGTGATGGATCAAATAAAAACGTCTGTTAATTTCCTACCGTGCTACTGCAATAATTTCCTCCCCTGTCGATGAACGTACAAATGTCGTTTGTGTGGATTTTGGTTGTTCTTTTGGAAGAGAAATGAAACGGTCAAAGCTTGTACTTCCGAAAAATGAAAACTTGGCTGAATAGCATGATGAAGTGCTGCGCGATTATATATTTATGTACAAATGGACCTGGCTGCTCGGACGGATTGGGCTCGACTGATTTAGGCTCCCAGCGCAGGCTGCTGCCATGACTTAGGCTAACCCAGGAGTTGAGGCTCCACGTCATGCTCACAATCCGGTTGTGCTCACAGACGATCAAATCCGGCTTCTCTTCGTTCAACCGTTCCTTCCGAGCACGCCACTGACTCCAGATCGCTTGACTTTTCACAATGCCCTTAAGAAGTCACTACTTTTTTCGAATGGGAACGTGGAGTCGATCACCGGGCTGCAACAGTGGCTACTTCTCCACATCATGACTCATCAACCGTTTGACATCTTCGATCTATTCATTTGGGAGCTTGAGGATGCTATTACGAGTTGGCTGAGCATGAACCTCCAACAGTTGTACGCCCATTGGATCAGCTAGATTCTAGCTTCTCTATTGGCTCTGCGGTACATGCTCAACTTGGAGCGCTCACAGACAACTTTTAGATTTTACTGCCCTTCTGTGCCAAACGACGCTCGCTGTGGTTCACATGGGTTCCGTTTAGCACGTGCGCAGCTTGACGAGCCAGCTGTGTGCCGAGGCTGCCCGTCAGGACGAGGCACTTGCTATAACAGAGGCTCCCATGCCAGCTTACCTTGCTACGGACTCGGAGGAGTCTAACCAGGATGAGGACTACGTTCCTAGCTTTCCAGTCTGCTGAGCTCATGATGATGAGGTAGAGACCTCTCTTCCTACCCAGCGCGAGCCAGCGCCTCTAGTTCCTCCAGTCATAGCTGCTCAGGTCACTCGGTCAAACGCACTCACAGCTATACTTTAGTTGTTGGCCGAGTAGCAGAGGGTTAGTGATGAGAGGCAACAACAGATGCAGGCCCAGCTTGCTCGACAGCAGGAGACACAACAGGTTATACTTTGAGGGGGATTCAACAACAACAGGAGGCTATGAGGCAGCAGCTCCTTCAACATCAGATAAAGACCTTACAAATGTTCACCTTCTACTCTAGCTGCACGGAACAGTTGTACTTTCACGCAGGGCTTGAGCCACCTCTACTTCCTACCTCTCAGCAGCTACAGCATGACCCCTGACTCCACCTCCTCCGGTTGGCAGCTTTGTGCAGACACCCTTGACCTTTTTCCCTATCTCGCAACTCTTACAGAATGGGGTGTTCTCACTACCTCAGATGTTGGAGCCGCAGCGTGACCAGTACCAGCAGCACTACTTGTTTCTAGAGCAGCTCCGATAGAGTCAGTCCACACAGCCGTAGTTGACTCAGGCGACAGCTCCGTTCTCGACAGCTTCACTCACCTTCAAGCAGACACCACAGCCCTCTCTTGGTGGTCCGAGGTTTAGTTCTCCACTCCCATCTGTTGTGACACCTCGGACCTTGGAGCTTGATGAGTCCACTGCCACTCTCTGCACAGTCACCAAGTAGATTCACTTAGAAATGGCTTTCTAAGGTTGAGGTGCAGGGTTCTCAAGTCGACATGATAGTCACTTCTTCTTCTGAGCCTGTCACCATGGTTATAACTCCTTCAGCTCCAGCATCCTCCACTCCAGCAGACCCCACTAGTCCCGAGGGCTCTCCTACTACTTCAGCTTCGACCTCCAATGACGACTCGATGCCGACATCTCGGGTTACGTGGTGCATCCCTCCAAAGTAGCTGTAGCAGCTTCACCACCTTCTCCGCCCCAACAGGAGTAGATTTGTAGCTTCCTTTTTGGTGCTTTGTTGCCAAAGGGGCAGATAGATAGGAGTAGAGATAGGTGGAGCTTGTTTGGGAGCTTGTTGGTTCTTTTGTGGATGTTCATGCATAGGCATGTTATTTGGATCTTTGTGTATGATGGTGTGTTGACATGTCTATATATGTGTGTGCTTTACTTTCTGTTAACGCATGCTTCTTTTTAACCTTGTCTATCTTACTTTCATGGATTAGTAGTAGTGCGCTTAATTTCAAATCTTTTATATCTATTTATTATCTATCACCAAAAAGGGGGAGATTGAAGCACGCTGGCATCATCTAGGTCATTTCTCACCTTTTGTAAGGGTGTGTTTCGATGATAAATGACAATCATATACTTGTGACTAACCCCATTGTTTGCAGGAAATCATTATTGGTTATTGTGCCATAAGTTAAATGGAAAGTGACCCCTCAACTTGAATTAGCAAGCGACCAAAGGGCTAATGCATGAAGGGTAAGGATTTTTCTAGAACTAAGTGTCACGAGAAGATGAAGTACACTTAGTGTAATATAGGTTTTGCTAGTTCGTAGCTCTATGACTCTACTATAAAAAAGGGATCTCAAGTTACTAGCTTGATCATATGAGACAAACCATGAAAAAGATGCAGACTTGACATACTCTAGCACTTGGTAGCTCAAACAACCAATGGAAACACTTGAGAAGCAAAGAAGTTGGCAAAAAACTCAAAGGAGATTGCATTGGATGAGTTGAAAACAAAAAGGGGGCATCAGATGTTCCAACAATGTGTTTTCTAGTAAAGTCTGAGCAATTTTCTAGGAGTTGGCCTGAGCGGTCTTTAGCATCGGATGATCTGACGCCCAACTCAGTAGACAATTGAAGCAATAGACAATGCAGGATTGAAACCCTAAGCATCAGATGATCCGTTGCCCAAACAATGGGCAAAGCATCAGACTAATTTTGTGCAATTCAACTCGAAGCACCAGAGGTAACGATGCTAGGCAAGGGGCACCATTGGAGCAGGCATATTTATGTTGAAATCGTCCAGAGACATTCTAGCCAAATCCTCTAGTGCACCAGATGTTCTGATGCCCACTGGATGAAGCGTCAAACTAAGCATATTTTCTTTGGAATCATCTAGAAAAATTTGGGCCAAAATGAAATTTTCACTATTGAATATATTTTTTAACGAATATATTTTTGACTGGTGTGTGACTAGATGTTCCAACGCTATGGGATGGAGGCATCGGATGATCCAGTGAGTGCTGTTTTTCTGGATGCTCTTTTCCAACAACTGTCTCTTGAGCTGTAGCCTATATATACCCATTCCCTTAGTCATTTGAGCTACTCTTGACACTGTGAAGACCTCAAGTAACCTATGAGCAGTTGAGAGTGTGCTAGAGCCACAAAAATGATTAGTGAATTGCAAATCTCAAGATTAAGGACATATCTTTGCTTAGTGCTGATCAAGTGAAGCATTCGAGGCTTCTACTCTTGGTGACTGATGTCACCTAAATGGTCTTGGTGTCCTTGGAGTTCATGGTGAGCTTTTGAAGATTGTGGAAGCCTCAAGAATAAGATCTTGTACAAGGTACGTAGTCCGTCGTTCCAGAGATGGAAAAGTGGTTACCTTAGTGAAGCACTCAAGTCTTCGTGGCTTGGGGGAGCAAAATTTAGTGGGTGCTCCAACATGGACTAAGGGGAGCGTCAACTCCTCGATACCGTGGAAAAGATCCAGTGTCTTCATGTCCTCTTTCTTTTCATTTTTGCACTTACTTTGAGCATTTACTTCTTGGTTTTACCTATCTTAGTTGCCCTCGTTTGTCCTCTTTCTTTTCATTTTTGCACTTACTTTGAGCATTTACTTCTTGGTTTTACCTATCTTAGTTGCCCTTGTTTTGTTTGTGCTCCCTGTTGTCTTGATCTTGCTTAAGGAACTGATGATCATGATAGTGTGACTCTCCTGCTAAGTTCATTCTTAATAGTGTGGTCAATTTCTAGTTTTGGACCTAGTAGATTGGGCAAATAGAATTATAGGCTAATGTATGCTTTCTTTGTTCTAAAAATTTATAAAGGTTCCAATTCAACCCCTTCTTGGGCCATCGATCCTTACACTCTCTGTGGTGGAACCGCCCAGACTAACCCGACTAAAGTGTACTCAACCTCACCTCAAAGGCGAATGGTCACTTTAACCGAATTAAAATGGTAGTCCGTCGAGTTTCACCCGATCAAACCAGTTATCTCGGATCGAAATAAAGCATACTTGCACGAAGATGAGTCCAGAGATTACAACAATCCAGATTCATTACTACAGGTCACACATTGAGTTATTACAAGCTGAAAGTTCACATGCATAAAGTAGAGTTTCAGAGTTCAAAGTAGCGGAATAAAACGGAAGTCTAACATCGATACAGCAATACCATGGTGAAGCCTGCCATGATATCAAGCACCATGATCCTCGCCAACCGAGGATGGGTCCCACTCAATAGTCCAACCCGGAGGGAGTTGAAATGGTCAAGTCACACTGGCAACCAAGTCAACAACAAACCTGAAAAACAAAGCCACAAGCAAGGCTGAGTATACTAATACTCAACAAGGCTTACCCATCAGGTGGTAACTACTTCACCGACTCCTAGACATGCAAGACTTTTTGGCTGAGGGGTTTGTATTGCCAAAAGCTTCTAAAGTAGGTCCTTACATTCAAATTTTAGCTCCAAGTTCTAGTTAATTAACCATTCTAGGTAGGCACCTATTCTAATCAAGCATGTGATCAAGAAATTTAATTCAAGCATCAATATTAATCATCATCCTTTGTTCCACTTCTTACACAGTGTAGCATAGTGATCAAGCAGTCTCAAACTATGAGAGGCAGACGATTCAAATCGAGGTTTTAACCTTGCAAGGTGAACCTAAACCCATGATAGGTGCATACCACGACGGGTCCACACATATCAGCCGTCCCCATCAATCCCTAGGCATGTGGTCTATCGGTGTTTTAGATCGACAACCTGCCTAGGGGGTACCCTAGGTGGTCTTTTGTGCGGTAAGGGTCGTCGAGAATCAAAGAGTCGACGGTGACGCAAGGGACACGATTTAGACAGGTTCGGGCCGCTAGATCGCGTAATACCCTGTGTCCTGTGAGTTGATTGTATTGAACTTGGGTGTGTTGAAGGAGTTGTCTTTGAGGGGGTCCCCGCCCGCCCTTATATACTCGGGAGAGCAGGGTTACGAGTTTGAATCCTAGTCAGGTATGATTACAGAGTTCTACTCGGTGTAGACCGAGTAGTTTCCATATGCACACCTAACTAGTCCGAGGGGGACACGCTTCTTGCCACGTAGTCCCCTAGTCTTGACTATGTTCGAGTACACCCTTTAGTGGGCCGCACAGGGCCTACTGGTGGGCCTGGGATGTATGCGTTTATATTATGGCAATAAATCTGGTTTATATCTGACCATTGCGTAACTGACGCTTGGAATCCGGAGGTGATGGAGATATAATGAGAGCCCCCTTATGTTTGGGGTTACATTTCTTTTTAGCAGATCTGTTTTGGTCCTTCCCCCTTTCTTCCTGTTCCTCGTTGCGCCGTTGCATTTTTCCAGTGCCGCCACCACCATTGCTGCTTTGCTTTGTGAGAGAGATCGAAGGTTGACTCCTCTCTTCTTTGCTATCTCCGAGATCGTCTGGTGCGCACCAAGAAGATGGGGAAGAAACCTGAGAAAACTTAAGGCCAGGCTGCGGCGGCGGGTAAGTTGAGATCTAAATCCAAGAAGGGGAAGGAGCTAGTGCTGCCGGCACCGAAGTGCGGTCCGATGAACCAGATTGCACTGCCGCCGCCTGGGGTCACCTGGCAGAATTCTGTGATGAAGGAAGCGGCTGTTCAGGCTTTGGTTGATGCGAAGCTTTTGCAGCCGAAACTTCAACTGGAGTGGAGGCTTGCCTTCGGCAATGCGTGGCAGTTTGAGGAGCCTCCAAACGAGACTGTCATGCTTGCGCACTTTGTTGAGAGGGGATTGACAGTGCCTGCTTCCGACTTCTTTAGAGGTATCCTCGAGTATTATAAGCTTCAGTTGGTTCACTTGAACCCCAATGGTGTGCTTCATATGTCCATCTTTGTACACCTTTGTGAAGTATACCTGGGTGTTCCTCCTAGTCTTGAGCTCTTTAGGAAACTGTTTCGTTGTAAGCTTCAGCCTAGTGCGATTAGGACAGAAGTTTTTGGAGGTGCCGGGTTCCAACTTAGGAACTCAGGTGCTTATCTGGACTACAACTTGATGGACTCCCATGGTGACCGGAAGTGGAAGTGGTTTTATGTTGGGAATCATGACCCTCGTTTAGCTATGGTCACTGGTCATGCCCCGAAGCATGCGGAGAATTGGGTGAGCGAGCCTGAAGATACTCCTGAGTTTGCCAACTTGTTGAGTTAGATTGCCGAGTTGAAGTCGCTGGGCTTGACTAGTATTAATGTAGCTGCCAGTTTTCTTAAGAGGACAGTTCAACCTTTGCAGCAGCGGGCTCACTCAGGTTCAGAGTACTCGGGATTTAATGATCCGTCGTGTATGTCTCCTGACGATATATCTGATGATGATGTGGAGGCGCTGCTAGCAAAGTTCTTCAGGAATTATCAGGGAGTACCGGTTATTCCTGGAGCCCTTCGCCAATTTGATAGTTAGTATGGGCCACAAGATGTATGTTCTTTTTCTTGACTTGTATTTTTCGAGGTATTGGGACATCTTTGAGTAACAACTCGTTTGCAGTCCCGGGTTCTCTTCGGCCAGCATTCTGAGGAGGAGTTAGTCGTTGATGAATCAGAAGATGAGCCTTCTCCTCCTGTGAAAAACGTCGAGTAGTTCGGAAGAGGCCTGCTGTGAAGTCTGCTTCAACCTCGAGTTTGACCCCTGAGAGGTCGCAGAGTACCAAGGTATGTAGTCGTGCATTCATTGGTAACTTTTGGTAGAGTTGTCCTATAATCCTTTGATGATTTTAGTTGATTGAGAAGGTTGTCGACGCGACCCTTGATGGTGATGAGGCTACTTCTAATGAGGTAGTTGCTACCGCCAAGGATGATGTTAGTGTAGCGTCTGTTGAAGAATTGCTAGTGGGGGTGCCGCTTGCGGACTCTGGAGCAGCCCCCGAGCCAGCAGTCCCGACCCCGTCGGCTACCGAGTTGTCGGTCCCTGACCAGGCAGTTTTTGGTTTGCCTGCTGGGGTGGCGGATGTTGCGAAGGTAGAATCGCCAGTGATTGCTGCTGGCTCCTTGTTGTCCAATGTGATCACTAGTGGTGAGCTTTTTTTGACTATTTTTGTTAGTCCAAAATTACTGTAGTCTTATCTCTGATTTTTCCAGGACTTGGAGAAAATGTTGTACCCTCGGCTGACCCTAGGTTGCCGAGTACTCGACCGCCTATTGCTGAGAAGAAGCGCGTGCGATTGCCGCCACGGTCATCTTGTTAAGTTTTTGAATCTCTTTGTAATGTTTCTTCAAATTTTCTAAAAGGTGTGTGATGACATTGTATTTTGATGTAGGGATACGGAGGACACTATCCCTGTGGACGCAGGAGTGGAATGTTGTCCTTCGACTACTATTTATGCTCCTTTGGTTGATTTGTCCGTTGATGATGTATCCGAAGTTGACACTAGTCATCTTGGTGCCACCATGTCCATGCTTCAAGAAATACTCCGCTTAGTGGAGAACCCTGCGGTTCCTTCGGGTTCTAGTGGTGTACCCTCCTCAACGTCTACTGGTGGTATTCTTGCTTTAGTTGATGTGGCTAAGGCCAATGAGGAAGGTGCACCAGGTATGTAGTCGAGATACAGGTGTTGTAGTCATTGTATTGTGCCCTGAAATGACTAATCTGTGTCGTTTTAGGTACAACCTTGGGTGCAGCTCCAGAGCCTCATGTTGTAAAGAATGATGAAGGTCCAGTACCCGAGCTTCCGTCGAAGTCGGAGTTTCGGAGTTTTCAGGTGTGTTGTCTCTTTTGTCTGACTGTTTTTTGCTGAAAACTTGACGATTTGCTTTTATTTGAAGAATCTATATGACAGAGCTTAAAGTAATGCTCGGGCCCTCCAGGAGCGAAATGATTCTGTGTAGCGGCTAGCGCAATTGGAGCAAGAGTGCAGCCGTCTCACTGAGTCCTTGAAGGTTCATGAGGAGGCTGCGAAGTCTTTTGCCGTTGAGCGTAGTGATCACAAGGTATTGCAAGAGAAGTTGGAGAATCACTACAAGTCTTTGAACAACAAGTATCAAGGTGAGTACTTGCGATTCTTTGAGTATTTCCTGACTGTACTCGGGGTTTTTGAACTTGTTGATTTTTGTAGAGCTCAAGAGAAAAGAGGCTGTTGCAAGTAGCCAGCTTCTTGATTGGAGGAACGCACATGACCGAGTAGCTGATGAGGCTAATCGTCTTCGGGCATCACTGGCTGAAGCTCAGGCTGCATGCGAGCATCAGAGGGACAGGAAGAACCATAATGGAGTTATGCTTGCTATGGCCATGGTAGCCTGTAGGGATCAAGGCTAGACCTTAGGAAGGCTTCGAGGTGAGCTCCAAGAGTTGACTGATGCCGCTCAAGATGTTGTTAATACCATTGCTCCTCTTAAGGATGACGCAGAGCCCCGTTCACTAGTCGAGCGGTTGAAGATTGCTCCGGGCAAGGTTGCTGGCCTCTGCAAGGCTGTTTGTAAACAAGTCCTTGCGGTGGTCAAGTCTTATTACCCACATGCGAATTTGACGGCGGCTGGTGATGGCGTTGCTCGAAACTGTACAGAGGATGCTTATGCGCGATACCTTGAGGAGCCTGAGCCAATTGCTTCGAAGATGTCTGAGTTTGTATCTTTGGAGGAGCCTTAGGCTTGTGTAGCCTTGTAATCTGCCGAGTACTCGAGACAATGTTTTGAATTTTGTTTGAAATGAATGATTGTCCATCCTTTGCCATTGGGAGCAACTCTGAGTACTTAGTCGAGTAGTCGCATGGTTGTCAAGTACTCTGTCCCTTTATTCTTGGAGGGGGGGCACGGGTGTACTGTACTCTTTTGTCTTTTGTGGCGTGAACACTTTCACGTGAATGGAGTTAGAGATCATCTTGACTCATCAGTACTTTTGTTGTCACAAGTGAATAGTAACTCCTGAGTGGTTGGTAGTTGTGGCGTTCGGCTATAAATAGACTGCCATGGAGGTCGATCGAGAGAAGGCTTGAGTAGTGATGGATTGCTTTCGGTTTCTGTTGTTTGATTGTAGAGAGCCTTCAAAGAGTACTCTGGTGCTAGAAGATTCCTCGTAGATTAGAGCCACCTTCCCTCCACAGACTCTAGCGCTCGTAGGGATAGCTGCGATGCTAGAAGAATCTTTGTAGGAGGGTTCATCGCGTGCCTCATCTTGCAGCTCGTGATCCAGCTAAGTCCATGCTGAAACTCGCGAGTGATGGGTGATGAGTGCCGCGGTCTTTATCCGGCTCTCCTAGAGGTGGAGGTGTGGCATGAAGTGTGGGACGGCTCGCCAAGGCTAGCAAGAGAGCAGTTTTGTTTTTTCTCCCTTATGCAGCACTCGGGATTCATCGTTGCCGCTGTCGAGGTAGCGGCGGTGAAGGAGTACCTGGTGTTGTTTGGGAGGAGGACCTGGATATGGCTGCATTTTGTGCAGCTTCCTTGCGTGTGGGCCCTTCCCTTTGTAGTAGTCGCTGGGCCTGTGTGGCCTTGTGATATTGTAAAAGTCTGAGGCTTAAATGCAGACCGCCAGTAGGCAATTGCTTGTAGTCTTTGCTGTGCTGTTATGTTGTATTTTGAGTACCCTTACTCTATTATGAGTAATCACATGTAACTTCAAAATTTTCTGCTTCAGTCGGTCTCGAGTAGAAAATTGCTTTGCCTTTTGAAGTTTTTGGAACTTGTACTGAGGCTGGGGTGCCTGCTGACCTTTGGTAAAGTCTTGTGTCAAGAGTAGAGCATCTGTAGTCGGTACTCGGGCTGTTAGCTCCGAGTAGTTGGAATGAGTTTGTTTTTGAGATGCTTGAGATGAAGGCTCGAGTACGTTTGTCTACTATGGGTAGTAGCGACAGAGATGTTCTATATTTCAGGAATTTGGTACTTGTTCTCCTGAAAGTTCTTGTAGTCTGTAAGATCCGGGTCCTATGACCTTGGATACGATGTAGGGACCTTCCCATGGTGAATTGAGTTTATGCAACCCTGATGTGTCCTGGATTCGTTTGAGGACCATGCCGCCTAAGTTGAAGGATCGTTCCTTAACATTGCGGTCGTGGTATCGTCTTAACCCGTCGAGGTATCTGGCTGATTGAACTAATGTTGCGCATCTCGTTTCTTCTAGACTATCTAGATCCGTACGTCTTGTTTCTTCTACCATTCCTTCATCGTATTGTTCGACTGGAGGAGACTACCACATGACGTCCACGGGTAAGATAGCTTTTGAGCCATATACAAGAAAATAGGGGGAGAACCCGGTAGTCTTGCATGGTTGGGTTCGTAGTCCCCACACAGCATTAGGTAGCTCTTTGAGCCATTTGCCTCCTTTTGTATTGCCAATAATGTGTAGCCTTTTCTTGAGAGCTTCGAGTATCATGCCGTTGGCACGCTCGACTTGTCCGTTGGCTCGTGGGTGAGCAACTGAGATGTAGCGGACATCAATTCCACTATTCTCGCAGTATTCCCAGAAGTCATGGTTGTTGAAGTTGGATCCCAGGTCTGTGATGATTCTGTTTGGAAAACCGTAACGGTGTACAATTTCGTCCAAGAAGTCGAGGACTCGGTCTGCCTTGGGGCAAGTGACTGGTTTGACCTCGATCCATTTGGTGAATTTGTCGATGGCCATGAGTACTCGGTTGAAACCTCCTGGTGCAGTTGGTAGTGGTCCTATCATGTCAAGCCCCCAGCAAGTGAAAGGCCATGTTGGAGGGATTGTGACTAGTTTGTAGGCTGGGACGTGTTGCTGTTTAGTGAAGAATTGACAGCCTTGGCATTTTTGGACTAATTGTTTTGCATCTGCCAACGCCATGGGCCAGTAGAAGCCTGCTCGAAAAGTGTTGCCTACGATTGTTCGTGAAGATGCGTGGTTGCCACAGATTCCTTTGTGAATTTCTTCCAGGATTTCTTGGCCATCTTCTCGGGTGACACACTTCATGAGTACCCCTAATGATGCACTTTTCCTGTAGAGATTGTCTCCGACTAGAACGTAGTTTTTTCCTCGTCGGGAGATTTGCTCAGCCTGACTTTTGTCAGATGGTAACTTATGGTCTTTGATGTAGTCGATGAAGGGTGTCCTCCAGTCAACTTCTATCATCATGATTTCCCAATTAGTTTCTGTAGTCTTGACAACTGATGGTGTAACTTGTTCTGGTATGGATGGTTTATGGAGTTTGTGTACAAAAATTCCTGCTAGAACTTCTGCACGAGTCGAGCCCATTTTTGATAATACATCAGCGGCTACATTGTTGTCATGGACGACATGATGAAATTCCAAGCCTGAGAACTTATTTTCTAGTTTACGGACTTCTTTGCAGTAGGCGTCCATGTTGTCTTTATTTCGATCCCATTCATCATTGACTTAGTTTATAACGACTAGTGAGTCGCCGTATACGAGTAGTCTTTTGATTCCGAGGGAGATTGCAAGACGAAGGCCGTGTAACAGTGCTTCATACTCGGCTTCGTTGTTTGAGACTTCCCAAAAGATTTGTAGTACGTATTTGAGTTGGTCTCCTTTTGGGGAAATGAGGAGTACGCCTGCGCCGGCTCCTTCGAGTTTGAGGGAACCGTCGAAGTACATTACCCAGTGCTCTAGCCTCTCGATTGGTGTTGGTACTTGGTTTTCTATCCATTCAGCAATGAAATCGACTAAAGCTTGAGATTTGATAGCTGTCCTTGGTTTGAAGTCCAAGGATAAAGCTCCGAGCTCTACTACCCATTTGGAAATTCTACCCGTGGCATCTCTATTATGGAGGATTTCGCCGAGCGGGAAGTCGGTGATGACTGTAATGTTGTGTTCCTGAAAATAGTGTCGCAGCTTCTGTGAAGTGAGCAGAATTGCGTAGAGCAGTTTTTGTATTGGCGGGTACTGAGTTTTGGAGTCCGAGAGTACTTTACTGACGAAGTATACGGGTCTTTGGATTTTGTAAACATGGCCTGGCTCAGACCGTTTGACTACTATTGCGGTGTTGATGACGTGAGTAGTAGCCGCTATGTATAGGAGCAAGTCCTCATTTGGAGATGGAGCAGTGAGGATTGGTGATTTTGACAAAAAAGTCTTTGAGTTGTGTCAATGCTTTGTCTGCCTCTTCTGTCCATTTAAACTTGTCCTGTCATTTGAGAAGCTTGAAGAAGGGTAGATCTCCTTCTCCAAGTCTCGAGATGAATAGATTAAGGGTTGCCATGCAGCCCATGAGTTTCTGCACATCCTTGATGCTAGCTGGTACGTGCATATTTTTGATGCCAGATATTTTCTCTGGGTTGGCCTCAATGCTGCGATGGCTAATGATGAACTCGAGTAGTTTGCCGGAAGGTACTCCAAAAACGCATTTGGTAGGGTTGAGCTTCCATCGGAAAGCTCATAGGCTTGAAAAGGTTTCCTCCAAATCGATGATTAGATCCTCCCGACTTCTTGTTTTGACGACTACATCGTCTACGTAATCTTCTATGTTGCGATGCAATTGCTTTTCAAAGCAGATTTGTATAGCGCGTTGATAAGTTGCTCCCGCATTTTTTAATCCAAATGACATTGTTTTATAGCAAAAGGCCCCAAATGGAGTGATGAAGGTTGTCTTGGCTTGATCTTCTTCTTTGAGGCTTATCTGATGGTAACCCGAGTAACAGTCGAGAAAGCATAGCAAATCGCACCAAGCAGTAGAGTCGACTACTTGGTCAATCCTGGGTAGTCCAAAGGGGTCCTTTGGACAATGTTTGTTGCGGTCCGTGTAATCGACGCACATTCTCCATTTGTTGTTTTTCTTGCGGACGAGTACAGGATTGGCTAGCCAGTCAGGGTGAAAGACTTCTTTGATGAATCCTGCTACAAGTAGTTTGGCTAGCTCTTTTTTGATTGCTTCTCGCCTATCTTGGGAGAACCTGCGGAGGTGCTGTTGCTTTGGGGTAGCTTTAGGGTCAATATTTAGAGAGTGCTCAATCAGTTCCTTGGGCACACAAGGCATGTCAGCTGGTTTCCAGGTGAAGATATCATGGTTAGCCCGAAGAAAACTGATGAGCGCGGTTTCCTGTTTAGGGTCTAGCCCTGTTCCAATCAGAGCTATCTTAGAAGAATCGTCAGTCTGGAGATCAACTGTTTTGAAGTCTTTCTCATTTGTTGGCTTCACCTTTGCTAACCCCGACTTGTTTTCTGGTATTTCGAGTTCTGTTGGGTGAAGTTTCTTTGAAGCTGACAAAACTTGTTGCATAGGGCTGGGTGCTCGAGAAGTTGCGGCAATTTCCACGGCTTCGGTGTTGCACTCGTAGGATCGCCGTAAATCTCCTTGTAGCGTTAGTCCCCCCTTGGGCCCTGGCATTTTGAGTACCAAGTAAACGTAGTGTGGTATGGCCATGAACTTAGCCAGAGCTGGTCTCCCGAGTATGGCGTGGTAAGAGGTCTCGAAGTCGGTGACTTCAAATCTAATGTACTCGGTTTGGTAGTGTTCCTTGGTTCCAAAAGTAACTGGCAGGACGACTTGTCCTAGTGGTATGGCTGCATTTCTTGGTACAATTCCGTAGAAGGGTGAGTCTATTGGAGTGAGCATGTCCGTGACGTCAAGACACATTTTTCTTAGTGTTTTGGCGAAAATGACGTTGAGTCCACTTCTGCCATCGATGAGTACTTTTGTTAGTTTTGAGCCTGCAACGACAGGATCGAGTACTAGGGGAAATCAACCTAGTTCTGAGAATTTTGTGCATTGATCCCTTTTTCTGAAGGTTATGGGTACCTCTGACCATTTTAGCGGTGTTGGATCTGTTGGTTCGATGGCCATGATTTCCCTGAGTACTAGTTTACTGGATCGCTTGGATGCGGTACCTGGGATTCCGTCAAAGATGATGTCGACTATTTTGGAGGTGGTCTGGAAGTCGCCTTCTCCTTCTTCGTCGTTATGGACTTTGTTTTTGCCTTTATCTTTTTTCTTGTTGTACTCATCGGGAGGTGGTGATGCGGGTAAATCTTGCATTACTCGGCGCATGCTGTAGCAAACTATTGCTGAGTGTTTGCTAGTTGGGTGCCATGGGCACTATTTTTTGAGTAGTTCGGTGAAGCTTGGTCCGTCATCGTTTTTGCGTGATCCCTTCTTCCCTGAGTTAGTCATGGAAGCAATGGGGTTGTCAGGTTTCCGTTTGCGATTTTGGTTACTCGAAAAGTTGTTTCGAGTATCGCTATGTCGGTTCCTATCCTGGTCATGGTTGTTGTTGTCGCGCCTATGGTTGCGATGAGAGCCGAACCGTTCTTGTTCTTTGTCTTCTTCATGTGCCCATTGTTGCACCATGACTTTGAGGCCATTTTGGAAGCACTCGATGACGTCTGTTTCTGAAATGTCGACTATAGTGGCCTTCTTTTCGAAGAATTGTCGTAAGTAGTCGCGTAGTGTTTCGCCTTCTAACTGTTTTACTTGACTTAGGTCAATCTTGTTGCCTGGTCTAGTCATGGAGCCGGCATAGTTGTTGGTGAAAGCTTTTGTCAAGTCTTCCCAAGAGTCAATTGATCTAGGCTTGAGTGACTCAAGCCATGTTGGAGGCGCGGGTTCCATGCATATGGTGTCGTTATTGCCTCTGGCTGCCTGGACTGCCAACGAGTAACATTGGAGCCATTGAATTGGGTCTTGCTTGCCGTCATACTTAGTGATTCCTGTTGGCTTGAATTTTTCGGGTAGTCTTGTCCTCATTACCCGAGTTGTGAAGGCAGGAAAGTGATTGTGGTTGTCGACTTCTCGCTCGCGTCTACTGTTGATTATTTCCCGTAGGTCGCTAAAATTTGATACTTCATGAATTTTCCTGATATGGCGAGGCCTTTTTGCGGAATTTGGTGCAGCTGACCTCTCCAACATCTTTTTGTCGTACTGGAGCTTCGTGTTTGCTCAGTCCTTGGCTGTGTTGCCTTGGTTGGTTGACTACTTCGTTGTTATTCCTTTGTGCTTCGTGGAAGCCATTGTTGACTGCAGCACTCCTACTGCCCTCTCGATGAGCCAAATTGCGAGGAATAGATAGGATTGGTGATTCCTTATCAAGTAGCTTGTAAGCTTGTTCTGCGAGTTGTGCAATTAGTATGTTGCCTCGCTGCGCAAGTTGAGCTGTCATTTCGTTGTCTCTGTCTCGAGGTATGAGAGTTGATAGAAGGTTGATTGAGGCAATTGCTGCGAGTGGAGTGTTGTGCTCTTGAGCTTGTACTGTGTCAAATGCTCTTTCAAGGTTTGTGATGGGAATGTTTGTAGCCAGCATTTGTCGGCGTTCAGCTCGAGTAATATTTTGCATCCTTCTTTGGTTTCTTTGATCGGAAGTTTCATCTTGTGGGGTGTTAGCTGATGACTCGTCCTCTGAGACATTGTCGAGTTGTGCTATCCGTCGAGGGGTTCTCTGTTGGCTAGTACCCGCGTTGTTATTTTGAGTAATGACAAAAACTTCTCTATCTGGGTAGTAGCTTCCAGAGTTTGATGTTACGATTTCTGTGGAACTTTCCTGGTATGGAAGGTTGTCTATATGAGCGACGAGGCGTGACTCGTAGTCGTGGGCGAGGAGAGATGGTCTCATTCCTGGCCAGTGAACAAATCTGCCTTGCGGTGTTGAAGTTATTACCAGACCTTGGGCTGGTCCTGATAGCGGGATCTCTGGGACGTAGTCTGAGTCGGAACCGTCGTCCTTGTCTTCCCCGTGTTTGAGTTGAGTTCGAGTGAGGAGACCTTGGTAGACTTTGGCTGTATTGCAGAGTCTATATGGGAACCATTTTGGAGTCAAAGTTGATTTGTGAAGTGACTAGGATCGACTAATCCGAACTGGGGTTGAGTCCGTAGCGTTGTCGAACTCGGTGTTGTTGATTTTGAAGTTTTGGTTTTTCCTGACTGAATCCTCTGTTTTCGGCTGAGAAAAGCTTTCATCGAGAGATTTCTTCTCCTGGATGTTGATGATTTGGCGCTAAAACAATCCAGCACTGTCGGAAATGCAGAGCCAGGATCCGAAAATGAAAGTTGCTCCTGCCTCGAAGGTGAAAGCAGGCTTGATAATGACAGGTGCCATCGAACTCGCGCAGAGAAACTCGACGACTTCCCCTACCTGGCGCGCCAGCTGTCAATGTTTTAGACCGGCAACCCACCTAGGGGGTACCCTAGGTGGTATTTTGTGCAGTAAGGGCCGTCGAGAATCAAGGAGTCGATGGTGACGCAAGGGACACGATTTAGACAAGTTCGGGCCGCTAGATCGCGTAATACCCTACGTCCTATGAGTTGATTGTATTGAACTTGGGTGTGTTGAAGGAGTTGTCTTTGAGGGGGTCCCTGCCCGCCCTTATATACTCGGGAGGGCAGGGTTACAAGTTTGAATCCTAGTCGGGTATGATTATAGAGTTCTACTCAGTGTAGACCGAGTAGTTTCTATATGCACACCTAACTAGTCTGAGGGGGACACGCTTCTTGCCACGTATTCCCCTAGTCTTGATTGTGTCCGAGTACGCCCCTTAGTGGGCCGCATAGGGCCTACTCGTGGGCCTGGGATGTATGCTCGACACTAACGGTCCCGGAACGATGTCGTACCGTGGCTGCACTTGTACCCACATGCGGCCGCATGGGAACCAAGTTCTAGAGAGAGCAGGGAGTATGCCCACGTCCCGGTTCAATCAAGTAGTAGGCTTCCCCATCCCATACTAGGTATGAGCTTAGTACTTTCAAACACTTGACCACAATCACCATCATGGTTCGACCTTAGCACATTTTTCATCTATATAGGGGGGCCTATCCACCAATCCAGAACATATTTCCCCAACCCCGCCCGTCAATCCTTATGATTCCAGCATAAGTAAACAGGCAACTCCTATAACTTGCGAGTGACAAAAAATCACTCGACTTTTACCGAGTCCCTATTTAGCATTACATCTACTCGACCTATCATATTAGTATTCAAACATAGGTACTTAGGTTCATGCAGCTAGGGTTTCAAGCAATTCCTTTGAACATAAATGCACAAACATAAGTAACATAAGTAATGCATAATTTCAGAAACCAAGGTTATGCTCCGGGACTTGCCTTCTTACCCTAACTCAGCCTTGGGCTCTTCTGAACTTGGTTCGGGCGTTGATTTGCCTTGATTACATTCAGCTCAGCAGGAGGGCGTCCTTCTTCATGTTCCTGTCGAGCTTGTATGTTCCATCAACGAGGTTAGCTTCTACATGAGATGCAAATGCAAGATTTCAATTACAAGCTTTCATGTGTAGGTTGCATTTCATTAATCATTGCAAGAGCATAGGGTATATTTTGGACTACATTTACTTAGACAAGTTACAAACATTTCTTTCCTTTTAGCCACAATCACCTAAACAAGGTTATAACCATTTCTTTTCTTGTAAAGTAAGGTGTGATGTAATTAAAACCCGTGCTTTACTTTGATGGTGATTGTGTACACATATAAGATTTTAACAACTTAAAAATTCACAAAATAAAGGTAGGGGTCATTTTGGTGTTGCTTGGCATTCATTTGGAAAGTTATCCTATTTCTGAATTTCAAACCAACATGATTAAGCATTTACTATTTTACCCTGCCTAATTAGCAATTGTTGTTATTAATTTAAATTAGCCTTTAAACATGAATAAAAGTTTCTGGAAGCTTTTGTTAAGATATGATTTGAGATGCATTTGACTTCTACAAAATTTGTTAAAAATCAAATATGGTTATTCTACAGCTATAAAGAATGATTTATATCTGAAGTTTATTTATTAGTTTAGCTCTACAAATTTTACAGCAGGGTTTTCCAACACTAACTTAGGCTACTGTGAATTCATCGGGATTTTATAAGCCTGGGAACTATTTATCACCTAGTAAGTACATTAAACCACATGTATTGATTTAAGCAACTTTAAACACACACATTTTACCGAAGCAATTATTTTTCCCTAGTCAGATAGGTACCTCGGGAGTCTAACAAGATTTATCTTGCATTCTTATCTATTCTCTATGTTTTTCTAAGGATTTCCAAAGTTTCAACCATTTCAATGTATTTTATTCAACTTTGAATTTCCTACTTTTACCGAACGACTCTTAGTACTTTTCAAGTTTACAACATTGTCTTTTAGTTTTCTACGTTCAATGAACCCTACTTATTACTTGAGTGCTTCAACCCTCTCAATGAAGTTTTGTGAAATAATGATGAATATAAGTTTTGTTCCAACTTAAACATGTCCCCATTGTTTTGTATCCACTGACTTGTTTATTTAATATGCTCTTGATTTATCTTGTCTTATTATTTAACTTGTGGACTCTGGTGGTTGCAACTCCGGCACACTGCTCAAACTCGTGTCCGACATTACCCATCATGTTCATTTGTTCAACGTCTTTAAAGATCCTTACTAGAAATAGTGTTGATTAACCTATGATTATTTTTCCTTACCACGTTATTATTTTGATGAGGACATCGCCATGCTGGACACACACGAGTCATGGTCTTTCCCAAGTTACAAGTCGTCCCCAATTCGGTCGTCGCGTTCAGTTCGGATTCAGCCGACACCCCTACACAATTTTAGCCATATCTCCCTTATACGATATTGAAATGAGGCGTTCTTTGATACGTTGGAACGGGGATGACGATGCCGTTCTTTTGGCTCTGGTCCTAGCTCCAGAAGGTTCGTGGATCATTCTATGTGACCACGACAAGGTGATGCGTCACCAGTTTTGGGCCAACTTGGCCTTGTATCGTGTCGGGCCTTAAGCCCAAGTTGTGGGCGCCCCCTCCCTGGTCTCCCCCAACCCTAGTCCACCCCTTTTGATATAAACTCAGTAGCCACCGCCTTGGAAACTCGGGTTTTGTTTAGTTCTAGGTTTTCATCGAGAAACTGAGATTGATTCATTATAACTGTGGTGACAAATCCATTTACAGTGATTCAGGGCCCCTGTTCTTATTCTCCTCGCCTGTGATGATTAGTCCATTTGAATCAAGATCTTGAACCCCATATTGATCTTTACTTCATCCATATTTGCAATTTCAGATTGCGTCTTTACCGTTCTCTTACTTGTATTCTTCGATTCGCTTGTAGGGAAAGCCTTCTCGGTGAGGTCAATCAAGTTGTGCTTGGTTGATAACCAACGGAGCTGTGGTGTAGCGGTTGCAGGGTTCAAATCATGTCTGATTTGAAGCCGGATTGTCAACGTCGAGTCTCCATCAATCAAATTTATCGCTACCTTTCGGAAGATCAGGCCAAAGCTAAATCACATTTTATGACTAAGCTGGACTAAGCAACTACAAGATCAAGTTATTATACTCACACTACTCGAGCAATGAGGTGTATGATAACCAAGAAAAGGAGTCCATAACAATAAAAACCTAGGTTTTGATAATGCAATAAGGTGACGGCATGCAACCCATTGTGAAACCTAGTAAAAATTTCATCTTAAACAGTAGGAGACAAACATGCTTAGTGGCTTGCCTTGTTTTTCAGCAGCTGTAACTCGACTTTTATGCCAGCCTCGGCTCAAGTGTTCAAAGGTCACGTTCTCCGGCAAATTGTTCCCTAAAAGAATGAAAATGTGTGCATGCATTAGAGATGATGCTATGAGTGCAAATGCTCATGAATGAATGAAACTTGGGAGGATATCTAGTGCAAGAAGTAAGGAACCAAACAACAACATATCTACAACTTAATAAGGCATAAGTGTTTTAGGGCAGGCCTATCTAGAAAAGAAAGAAACAACAGCCATGATCTATATGTTGAAAAAGAACACAAACTGATTACCAAGGAAATCCTGAGATCACATGATTGGCATTATTTTTAATCAACAGGACATGTAGAAATACAATATTAGGGTTTGGTTCCACATTTAGCTAAGCACATACTAAGTTAGGTATGCCTATGAGTCTTGTAGAAAAATATTAACCACGTTTCCATGACCAAGCATATTTCTAACGTAAGGCAACAAGTTTTAGGGAACAACGGTACTAGCCTTATGTCACTTATTTGACTAAGGATTTCCATCATACATGTAGAGTAACACAAGTGATTTCAGAGTTTCCCGGTAATATGAAACACTTCATGATTAAAGAAAATGGTTTCTATGGCATCAGATGGTGGATGTATATAACTAGCAGTTCTACACATACCCAATGCACAAAGTAGCAAGTTGGGACTATCAAGTTCAGTGTATCAACATTTCATTTCTCGATTAAATCGGACTATCAAGACTAGTAGCTTTGGAAAGGTGTGTAAAATAAAGGAAACAACACCAAATCAATTTTGAACCACACAGTCTAGCTAAACAGTACAAGGTCATACAAGATGACGAGAAAAGCGAGTTTGCATGACACGTCAAAAGCAAGCACGAAATGGGAAGGTTAAAATCATTTGTTGAGAAACAATTGTGAAATAAATGGCATCAACAGAAGATAACAATACAAAATGATGAGGGTTGGTTTCACATCAAGATCACTTTTTAATGTGGAGTTATAGATTAAACAAGATGAACTACCATTGAACACATTAAATCTAAAAGTCTTGTAAATCAACCATAAAGGTAGCAACATCATTTTTCCTAGCTTCTATATGGAACACAAAGACTAATAGAGGTGGTTTCATCATTTTATCAATTTTCCACTATTTATCATGCACTTAGCAATATTAACATAGCAAGTGAGCATTTAAGTCAAACAATATGAACATCATGGATGCCACTAACACAAATTGTAGATATGAAGCATGCATGTTGAAAGGAAGCTAACAAAAGTGGTTTCGCCATTTTTAGAGCTATAGGTGACTTATAAAGCATTTAATGGCCTTCACATAAAATAAATCATAGCACAAAATATAAAACAGCAACATGCACATACTCAACTCTGAAATAAACTAGATCTCACACGGAATCCAACAAAACAAGAATCAATATTTTTAGCATTTTTCTACATTTTTCTATGTATTTTTACAAGTTTGCAACAATTTAGATATAGTGATTTTAATCAAACTGAAAGTATTTTGCAATCTACCCCCCTGGGAAAAATATTTGCCTACTCAGATCTGCCCTTCTCTTACATTCAACCCCCTGCATTTTGAGCTCAGATCCCTGGGAAGATTCCCACCTCACACATAAAACCATCCCTTTTATGCCGGACCCCCTGGAGTTCTATTTCTCTCACAACCACGTCCTTCACCTTTTTCAACCTCCAGTCACACGCACAGAACGCACAGACCTGGCAGGGCCGGCGGCGGCGCACCCATGCCGGCACGGCGGTGCCCTCCCCCTTGTCGAAGACAGCCCCAAAACAATCCCCACACCCTCACGCACTCTCTCCCCCTCTTATTTCGACGTGCCCTTAACCCTAGCCTATACCGCGACGAGAGGCGGCGCATGGCCATTGGCATCGCCGGGCACACATGCGGAAAGTCGCCCAACAAGGAAAACAAACGCGAGCATCACAACTAGGGCCTCACCCAGGTTCGATCGGAGCCACCGGTTGACGATGAGGAGGGCCGGAAGAGGGGGCGACATTGGGCAGTGGTGGCGGTTGAAAGTTTCTGGAAGTTTGGGGGAAACTCCGATTCCTTGCTGTTCTATGGATGATTGATGGAAAGGAATGGAGCAGCTCTGGACGGGAGGAATTTGGTGGAGGTGGAGGGAGATGGCCAGATTTTGGCTGAAGGTTGGAGGAGCTCAAGAACTCGGCCATGGGGAAAAGTTCCTCGAAAGCTAGGTTTGGGAGGCTAGGGGCCTAGGGATGAGGCCGATTTATGGAACAAGCGCGAGGAGATAAGGTCGGGTGTGAAGATAAGGACGCCACGATGTTGCTGCTCGTCCATTGGCGGTGAGGGGCACCACCAAAGTTTGATGGCCACCTGGTGCCCATGCCGTTCGGGAGGGGTACTGCCCAATCCATGGTGAGGAGAGGCATGGGCTGGACAGGGACCTCACGTGGGAGATGCTCGGGAGACCAACCGGTAGAGGGAGGCCTTGCTGGCGCTGGGGAGGCTACCAAGCCAATGAACCTCGGGGTCTGTGCAGGACATCTGGCGTGCAGGCAGAGGAGCAAGCAGGAAGAAGCACTGACAAGCGGGCCCCGCGAGATAATAAACAAGTTCAAATTTCTCCCTTCATTTGATCCTCTACACTTTTTCAAAAATTTCCCAAAAATACTCATTGGAAATATAAAATCACCAAGAATACAATGTCATAAAAATCAACTCAAGAGATGCTATGGTTTTCACGCAATTGACATAACAAAACAGCTAAAATTGAACATTATATGAATTTTTGGCACAAGCAAACATCTCTAAAAGATTTGGTAAAAATAATTTAAAATCACTAAAGTGTATATAGTTTTTAAATTAAATAATTGGGGGTATAGTTGTATGGAAAAAATTGGGGTTGCTTCACAATTTTGCCCAAATATGCACAATGATGCTTGTGATGCGTGTCGTGCAAAGATGTTATGTTTAATGCATGTTTTCTCACCAAAAGTGAACTATGCGTTTGAATTTCCAAAAATACAAGTTAGAGTTTAAGGTATATGATATAACTTTCATAAAGGCCCACAGATGAGAAGCTCGAGGGATTTGGAGATAGGATTGTGGGAACTTTGGTGGAATGTCGATCAAAGCTATTTTTGAATTTAATTGAAATTTGACCGAACTTCTAGTTGATTTTTGGAACATCCTCTGCTCAAAATTAGAAGAAGTGCTTTGAGTGAAAGGTGTTCAACTTGATAAATTCAGCAACTTTTATATTGGTCAAAATTTAAGTTCTTATATAAAATTTGTTTTTATTTGCTTCACAAGTGATTCTAAACAGGAGGGAGTTTTAACACTTGGTTCAAAATCTAAGTTATTTTTGGACCTTAACTCTTAGCAATTTGGAGTTAGCTATCATCTATTCCTTAACTCCTATGTTGATTCTTTGATTTACTTTCTTAATTACCAGGGCTGTCACACTCTCCCACCACCCCGGAGCTGCCTCCACCCAATCTCTCACCACCGCACCGCCCCCGAGCTCACATCGACCTTGCACCGCCCCCGACCTCCCCCCATCCCTGAGCTTGCGCCTCTACCGACCTCCCTCTGTCCTTAAGCATGCATCACTCCTCGAGCTCCCTCCACGCCTAGTCTTCGGCGCCCCAAGCTTAACAGCCCAGGATCAAGTGGCTCCAGGCAGCCTCCCCCCAAGACCTAGCGGTCCATGACAACCTCAGCCCAAGATTTGATGAGGGCGACTGAGGCTCTACCGACAACAGTGAGTGCCTTAGTGGCAATTAGATGGGCTTCCAAATACACCCTTCTTCTTTATGACATGTAGGCCCCACAATACAACCTAAATATAAAAGTTGGGGTGCCAAACATGTAGCTTTTTTTTCTTTGCTGCTTCTCCATCGAGCCAGTTCCCTAGGAATCCTATGTAAGTTCCGCAAGTTTTTTGTCATTGGACTTTTATTGTCTGGGCCCAACACAAATTGGATGATCGGGATTTTATGAGGCAGAGGTGGATCATTTGTGAAGCCGTGCATGAGAGCAGTGTGGAGCAGGTGGACACTAACTTGTGCATGGATAGCAGTCGCCACACCGAAGGAGAGAGTTGGATGGGATGCTAATAGAATTTGAACTTCAAATCATTTTCTCTTAAACTATGCATTTGAATTTAAATTCATTTGAACCATAGTATTTGTTGAAATTAATGCAACAAAATGAGTTATGATGATATTTTCAAATTTTATTTTAATATTTAAACATTTTAATATACTACTTCAACATTTCCACGGCTCCCAATCACCCCCCCTCTGGTCATCTTTCCGGTTCTTCAATTGGTATCAGAGCTTGGTTAAGAATCACACCACCTTAATCGGCTTTGTGATCCACAGGGTGACAAGGTAAAGGGCGCTTTTGCTTGCGAATTTGATTTTCGAGATTCGAGATTACTTTTGGCTAATCCTAACCGATGCTTTGAGCTATAGCACCAAGCTCTTCTTCTGGTGCTTCATTGTCCTCAAGTAGGAGGAGTTCAGAGATTGAGTTGGAACCAGAAGTGGAGGCGGTAATGAATCTCCTCAAGAACTACCAGGATGGTGATCTCACGAAGGGTGAGTTCTACCGGGGGCTAAGAGACATGAGCCAAGGTACGCTTGTAAAATGCATCATGGTTCTATGCAATCGTGTTGATGATTGTGAAGATGAAAATGAGAGAAATATAGAGCTTTGTGATGCTTTGCGTAGGAAGAATGAGAAGATGAAATGTTCTCTTGCTAGGTTGAAATGTGGAATTGCTCATTGGAAGTCATGTGCTTTAAATCCTTGCAATTCTTGTGATAACTTGCTTAAAATGAATGATGAATTGAAGTCTTCTCTTAGTTGCTTGAAATCTAAGAATGACTTGTTGAAATCTAATGCCTCTTTGCCATATAATTCATGTGTTACTTTGAATAATGATCTTGATAAAGCTAGAGATGAAATGGATTTGTTGAGATGCAATGCTTGTTTACCATGTGTTTCATGTGAGTCTTTACTTGCTAAAATTAATGAACTAAAATTGACTCAGACTAGATGTGTAGATCAACTTGAGCATGCTAGGGTTGAAATTTATGAAATGAAGTCTATACCTTGTAGCATATGCTCTTGGTTCTTGATGATGATGCTTGCCTTACTTCTTGTGATAATCATGATATCATGCTTGATATGAATGACAATATTTGTTCATGCGGTCTTATTTGCACATCATGCATTGAATTGGAAAATGAAGTTTTGGCTTTGAAGCAAATGCGTGATGATATGAGCGCTAAGTTGGTTGAGCACAATGAGATGAGTGCCAACCTTGAGAAAGAAAATGAACTCTTTCCTACCACATATGCTAAGTGCATTGAAAAGCAGATGGATAATTTAAGAAATGCTCCATGTGGTACTTGTGATTGCCTTAAATATGAAAATGAGGTTTTAGCCACAAGATGCAAGAGTCTTAGTGCTAATTCTTTTGATTCTCGCAATTTTTGTCACTCAAATGTTGGTGTTTCCAAAATTGCTTCTTCCCAATCGGAGTTGGCTTCTTGCAATGCCCTTACCAAGGAGGTAACAATGGTAATTCTTTCAATCCTAACCAACCCTCCTTCAGAGATCTCATTTTTGGGCAAGCTAAGATCAATGAAAGTTTTACTAAAAAGTTAGCTGCCAACGAGAAAACCTTGGATAGCCTCAACATAAAACTTTATGGTCTTTCTTCTGCTTTCAAGAACCAGCTGAGTTTTAATAGAATGCTAGAAACCCAGTTAGCCCAACTAGCCGCTACTTTTCCTTTTTGCTGAGATCGGGAAGACCCCAGGGAAACCTGAGTCTTCTCGTGAAAATGCTAGTACTGTGATCACGAGAGGGGGTAAGACCACTCGCGATCCACCATATCCTAACCATGAAGGAAAGAGCAAGGGAGGCATGAAGGAAGTTGAAGCATCCAAACAATGGCCACTTTGACACAGAGGAGCTACTCGAGGTAAGAAATGCACCCAAAAGAAGGAAGGTGCCCGAGGGGAAAATGACACCGCATGATTTCTTTGACACCAACCTATTCTAGCAACTCTATTCTAACATATCATATCTCACAACAACCTAGACATGGATCATGCTTTTTGCTACCCACAAGTTTCAAGCTAAGGTTTGATCATGTAAGCCAACAAACTCAAAAACATGGATAGGATACTAAGTTGTAACAAGACTTATGAGAGGAAATAAACAGAGCAACTATTCATCATTTCAACCATGGAGAATTAAAACATTCTTACCACGCATAGGAAAGTAGTAAATATTTTTGGTCTTTTTTAGTTTTTTATTTGTTTTTATCATGCATATTTTGAAAATAGTAAAGATAGAAGTTACCTCTCTTGTGGGGGTCCTCCCCCAAGCTAGCTTCAGGCTCACTGCTGCTGGTTGGGGTTGTACCCTACCCAACGGAAGTAATCCCTCAGCTCCTCCCGCTGCTGCCGTTGGAGCTGCTACATCTCGTGGATCCTCTCACTGGTCTGTCACTGCCAATCCTGAGTGGACTGGATGTGCTGGTTTAGTGACTCATTCATGTCGCTAGTACACACAGTGAGCTCACTCAGCTAGTAGGCAAGACCAGAGTGGTCTCAAGCTAAGAACGAGCACCGAGCGGTAGACATGGAAGGAAGACCACCGGAGCTGGAACTAGTGGGCCGGTCCCGATGGATCAGTTGGGTCCACTCATCACTGCCCACGCTTTGCCACACCGAGCTACTCGCCCCATGTTGATAGGAGGGTTGGTCCCAACCGGAAGTCTACTCGGGTGTTACCCCGAGCACATAACCAGCTATGGGCCATCCCGCCTGAGCTGGTACACGGGAGGCTATGGCTGCGGCTGCGGTGGTGGTGACTGTTACATGGCTGCGTTCCTTGACATGCTCCAGGTCATCCTACCACCAGAAATACTGCTCCTGCAGCGACCGGCAACTATACAAATGAAGTCCCGGGTTAGGTAATGGAACCTCATTGTATAACCGGGAAAGAAGAAAACCAAGGAATCATCTGAAGCCTTCTTGAGTGTGTGGCCATAAATCAAATACACTTCGCCGATGTGAGGATGAGGCGTCTCAATGAAAGGAATAGCATTCCCATCTAGAGGCCCGATCCTCGAAGCGATGTGAGTGATCAAAGAAGTGCACTCAATTGGACTCATTATCCTAAAATTCTCAAGCCATTGCCGAACCATTGCCTTAACGGGGGAGATCCTGATCTTCTTGACCATAGCATATAAGATTATCAACTCGTTGTTGCACATGGGCCTAACATCCTCTCTAGTAAAGAGAGTGATTGCCAACCACTTGTGCATCAAGCGAAGAATCGGATTTTGAATTTCATTGCACTGAGGTGCAAATTTGCCATGGACAATCTGCCCAGAGATTTCACCCAAAAAACTATGTCAAGAAAAACCGCGGCAAGCTTTGTTAAGAGAAATAGAACCACGAGGACCAAAACCAAGGTGATGGCTAAATTCTTAACAAGTAAAATGGTATTCCATCCCGAAGAGTCAGAAAGGGACACCATCCATCACCTCACGGAGAGTGCAAAGAAACTGGATGTTGAGGGGCTGAGAACCAAGATCCTCAACCGGCGAAAAATCATTCCACCCAATAGTGGACCAAACAGAGGCAAAGTCAATGTTCATACCTATTTTTTCTAGAAGCTCTGGGTCATAGGCCTTGGTGTGACTGATGGTCTGGTCCTTGAGGATGGCGTAGGCTTGCTTCTCTCAATCGCCTTGCAAGTCGAGGTAGGGGGCATCATTTGCGCCCACTTTCATAACTTTGACTTGTGGTCCAGCTTGCTCTTCTTCGTAGTCCATTGAGATTGGGCTCGGTGTTGATTCGAGGGAGTGAGGAGAGCTTGCATGAGCCTACGAACGAGATGAGCTTGAACCCGTAATCCTCCTGAACGCACCGGCAACCCGCCTCATGCTTGCCACTGAAGACAAAGGAAACACAAGAGAAACTCAGAACAGGTTAGTGTAATCGAATGAAATCCTTATCCAAATGTTGCTCCTCCAATGCTTGGCCAATCTTGCAATAGAGAAATTAAGAGAGAGAGATTGCTTGCACTCAACTTTTGAGAAAAACTTCCAAGAAAACCTAAGAGCAAAGAGTAGAGAGGGAGAGAGTGAATGAAATGTGTTGAATGGGTGAAGATCACCCCCTCTCAGGTCCTATTTATAGAGAAAAGGGGGCCAACGACCGAGAATGGCTGAGGCTCAACGGCTAGTAGCCGTTGGTGGTAGGTAGGGCCCAGCGACCATTGGGCTAGTTCGGCCGAACCATGGTTCGGCCGACCCATGGTCGGGCCCACTTGCTACCAACTTTGGCCAGTGTCTTCCCAATGGCTACATGATGTCATGCCTAAGTGCATCGGCCAAAGTTTGCCCCATAAATGCTCAAAAGATTTTTTTTCAAACAGATTTAGCTCAAAAATCATTTTCAGAATTTTTTATAGAAAGGGAAAAATGGCTAGAAAAATTCCAGCATGCAAATCTGGGTTGGAAAAATCAAATATGCATTTGAAAAAATCAAAAGATGGGGAAATCAAAATTTTGAAAGGGAAATATGAGATAACTACTGATTTTACCTTTCGACGAAGGGCTCACCATTTTGAGTCCGACGAGCGGGACTCTTCTCTGTCGTGTTTTACCACTCGGCGTCCCTGTCGACCATACATCCCTAGGCCCACGAAGAGCCCTGTACGAACTCACACAAAGGACGTACTCGGTCATGTATCAGGACATGAAGACTACTACACAGGGAACATAGACTACATGGACTCCTGAAGAACTAGTCGGAAGGCAGTAGGACTACTTTGCCGAGTTTGAGTAGGACTCTCTAGTCGCATCCGACTAGTACTCTTGTACAAAAGACTATCTTGTAACCTTGCTCCCCCGATATATAAGGGCGGGCAAGGACCCCCTCAAAACAAGTTCAATCGAATACAAGCATACAACACATAGGACATAGGGTATTACGCGATCTAGTGGCCTGAACCTGTCTAAATCATGTTCCTGCGTCACCATCGACTCCTTGATTTCGACGACACCCACCAACCAAAACACTATCTCGGGTACTCCCTTGATAGTTGCTGGGCTAAAACACTGACAGTCCTATCTTGGAGAAGTGGATGAAGATGCTCTTTCCACCTTCCACCACACCTTCTTGGTCTTCTTAGGTTTTATCGGTACGGTCAGTGGCTTCTTGGATTGGGGCTGTGGCTCCATCCACTCCCTGTGCCAATCATCGTCTTGATGAATCAGGTAGCATTGCTCCTCTCTTAGTTGAAACTTGAACATCATGTTCTTCCTCCCAATGTGGAAGCGGATTTCTCCAGCTCCTCCATTGATCATTGCCTTGGCGTCGTTTAGGAATGGTCTCCCGAGAATGAGTGGCATTCCCAAGTCACCTTCCATATCGAGGACCACGAAATCCGCAAGGATTTGGGAATCCTGTACTTTCAGTAGAAGATTCTCCACAATCCCCTCAAGGTATGGGATCGTCAAATTGGCTAGCTGCAACCTCATCAAGGTAGGAGAAATAGCATGGTAGTTCAACCTTTCAAACATCACCTTGAGCATGATGTTGACACTTGCTCCAAGGTCACAAAGGGCCTACTCGATGTAGTAATCATATATCGAGTAGCTGATCACCGGGTATCCCGGATCTTCCTTGCTTGTTGCTACTAGTTCATCCATGATTCCTTCCTTGGTGTATGAGCTTTTCCTGCATGGTTAGCAACAAATGGCCTCCGAGATGGCTTACCCCATCTAGCGGTCACCGCACTAACATTTTCACACGAAGACTAGGGTTGCCCCGGGATCTTCCCGATCTTAGCAGAAGGAACAACAGTGGCCAACTGAGCTAACTGGGTTTCTAGTATTTTATTAAAACTCAGCTAGTTCTTGAAAGTGGAAGAAGGACCATCAAGTTTTATGTTGAGGCTAGCCAAGGTTTTCTCGTTAGCAGCTAACTTTTTAGTAAATCTTTCATTGATCTTAGCTTGCCCAAAAATGAGATCTTTGAAGGAGGGTTGGTTAGGATTGAAAGAATTACCATTGTTACCTCCTTGGTAAAGGCGTTGCTGATTCCACCCTTAGCCTCGTTGTGGACAATATCCGTTGTTGTTACCATTCATGTACAACACGTCCTCCTGAGTCTCGTGGCAGTTATTCCCCGAGGGTTCAGTGTTTCCACAAACCTCACATGTCATGTGAGAATCCATAGCTTGGACGATGTTGGACATGGCAACTTTCTCTTTGGTGTAGTCATCCAATCTCTTCATGAGGAGGTCCATCTTAGCGGGAAGCATGTCCACTTCCATGACGGTATGCGTACCTATTTGATAGGGTTGGAATCACTCATCGCTCCACCCTTAATTAGAGACCATTTTCTCGATCAATGTTGTAGCAGCATCAATAGTAAGCAAGAAGAAGGCTCTTCCAGTAGGAGCATCAACATGGCCTCGGGATGTCGGAGTCAACCCATTGTAGAAGTTCTGAAGAATGAGCCATTTATCCATCCCGTGGTGAGGATAGGCCAGTATGTCCTCCCGAAGCCTTTCCCACTATCGGCCAAACATCCATGGGCCCACCAGAAGGTTTGGACAGTCCTACAATACGGGGCTGTATACTGAGACGTGTCAGACATGGAGACTACGGTGCTGGACGGTGTCGTATACATGGAGGACAAGAACTAGTAGAGGATTAGGAAAGTACTCGTAGCAATTAGAGTAGGACTCTTTAGTCGAATCCAACTAGTATTCTTGTAAACAACCAACCTGTAACCCTACCACCAGCAATATAAGTTGAGGTAAGGACCCCCTCCAAAGAAGTTCAATCAATACAATCCAACCAACACATAGGATGTGGGGTATTACGCAACATAAGTGGCCCGAACCTGTCTAAATCGTGTGTTTAAGTTCACCTTTGAGTTCTTGATCTCGGTGAGCCCCATGCATAAAACACTACCTCAGGTACCCCCTTGGTAGGTTGTCGGGTCTAAACACTGACAGCTGGCGCGCCATGTAGGGGCTCTCGCTAAAGATCCTCTGGCGAACTTGATGGTCCAAGTCATCATCAAGCCCACCGTTGTGTTCAAAGCCGGTGTGACATTCATCTTTGGCTCCTGGATTTGTGTCGCAGACGGCGCTGGAAACTTCCACTGCCACATTACGCCAGCCCTGGAGGAGAAGCAGTACGACTTCGACCTTCATCGCCAAGCTTTGGAGGATTTTGTTGAAAAATTAAATAAATTTAGGACCTCTTCTGAGGATTGAGGGATGAGTTCGAGTACAACTCGACTTCTCCCACCAGTTGGACTGGCTTCCACGAGCTAGCGTTCAAGCCATCAAGTGAATCGGTCTACAACACATGTCAATTCCCGTTCAGACTCCGAAACTCGAGTGTTGTCTACCAAGCTACCCTCTCCAGATCACAATTCAACTCAGATTTGATCAAGGATCCTAATTACTACTCGTATTCGAACGAGGAGACTCCATTGTCAGGTCCACAACAGGGCCTGGTCATCACATCTACTGCACAAGGCAGATTCGTCTACTTACCCAACATGAAGCCACTCGCTCTTGCCAAGGACGATGAGTCACACCTTGTTTCCTATCTTCACAACCTCCCATACCAGGAGGGAACACATCTGTCACCTATCTACGAAGAAGATGGCTCCACAGAGGTCATCACATCAAGTTTGGGTAGTTTCTCTCCAGAGTGAGAATTCCTCACCATCGTTGTTGCACAAGATGGTGATGGTGAAGAGCCACTAGAAAGGAATCTGCGACACGAATGTCACCCAGATGACATCTCGCAGGATGAACTCACCATCAACGTGGAAGGAGAAGAGACTGAATCTCAAAGGAATTGACGGTGAGCAAGAAATGCTATTAGAGCAGAGCGTTGCCACCGCCTTGCATCTGACCTACGTTTGAAGCAGTTCAATCACGTCAATATCACACTCCTCTCGCCAATCCCATTGACCTGATTACTCAAACATTGCCACCAACCAAGTACACCAGGCAATTGGCTCCACTGATGGAGCATTCATACGAACAACTTGATAAGCGGAGTTTGATACACTCGGTTCGACACACCTCATCCCATCACAGTAGTAGTGCCAAACCAAGTTGCAATGAGGGCGGCAGACCAAGTCGAAATGAGGATGCTAGACCAAGTCGAAACGAAGCACCCAGAATCGAGAACCCCAAACCAAGTCAGCACAGGGCAGAAAGTAGTCTGGTGGAATTCTTGGGAGGCTGTGGCCACCGTGGGCCCCATCCAAAGCTTGAATGCCCAGTACATGACCTCCGTCAGAAGATCAACATTAATCGCGACACCCGTAACATCATCAAAGGACGCCACTACGAGCGCGACCAAGAAGTCGAGTACCTGGGAGAAGATTCTGACGTGTTTCCCACCTTCTCTAAATGAGTACAAAAGATGGTTCTACCCGACAAGTTTAAACCTCTGGATATTACCAATTATGACGGCAAACAAGACCCAATGCAATGCCTGAGGTGCTACTCGCTGTCAGTTTAGGCGGCAGGAGGAAATAATGACACCAAATTCATCTACTTCCCCATCTGTATGGAGGCAGGGCCACTCACATGGTTCGAATCTCTAGAAGGGAACTCCATTGACATGTGGAGTCAACTAAAAGCGGCATTTACAAAAAACTTCGCATGGGCAATGCAATGTCCCGGCAACAGGATCGACTTGTCTCAAGTTAAACAGCAACAAGGCAAGATCCTGCACAATTATTTATGCCATTTTTGATAAGAAGGCCACTATCATGGACATCACGGAGCAGGATGCCACAGATTGCTTCCAGAACAATCTCTACGACCGCTGGATGTTCCAAGATTTTAGCAGGAGGTGCCTAGAAGATATCAAATCTCTCAAGATTATGATACAAGCCTGGACAGATGAAGAAGATAAAGAGATCGAGCGATTCAAGTCTAGTCGCAACAGAGGCAAGAACAACAACAATCAAAGCAATGGCCAATGCAATAACAAGAACCACAACAATCGCCCCAATAATGACAACTGAGGCAACTACTCGGGTGGTCAAAATTGCAAGAGAAAGTCAGACAATACTGTCACGGCAATGTCCCAGTCTTCCAAGAGGGCGGTGGAAATCAAGAAAGGACCCTGTTCAAGGAACTCCTAAAAAAGTAGTGCCTATGTCACCCACACTCTAAGCACTCTATGATGGATTGCTATAGCCTTCGCAGAGTCATGAAAGATCTACCAGAACCTTCTAGAGCAAAGGACAAGGGGAAGGCCAAAGAAAACGAAGATTATGATGACAACAGCAAGTTCCAAAACCCATCCAACACTGTCAACGTCATCTTTGGCAGCACACCGGGTACTGCTACGAAATAGTCCCAAAACTGGCCCTCCAGGAGATCATGTCCATTGAACCAGCAACGCCTACGTTCCTCAAGTGGTCCGAGGTGCCAATCACCTTTTCAAGGAAGGTAACCGAATGATCGACGCTTCTTCGTTGAGTTACACCGCGTATGAAATATCTTTTCAGCTACACGACCAAGAACAGGTAATGCTTGCATCTCTGTGACTCCTCCCGCAGCAAGAGCAATAAGTAAATCTCCACTTGATTGATCATGGATAATTGACCCACTGGCACAAGCGTGCTAGAGGACATGCAACTCACGAAGAGTCTCTGCCCAGCCATGCTGCTGCTTATTTACATCTTCATTTATATTTGCAATACCCTAAGTCGCAATTTCATCATCTTTCTATAAACACATTTCGGTAAAAAGCAGAGACTAATATCTTGGATTGTTAAAATCGTCTATGTTGATGCTCATTCTACTCTTTAAAAATTCAATTGCTTTTGCGGTGACAGCTTCCAGAGCAGTAAATGTAGCCGTTTCTACCGAGCCAGTAACTCTGTACTGCAATAATGCGTTTTCTTCATCAGACCTTCGGTATGCAATCCAAACCCAACATTGGTATCACTAGAGGACCCGGTTCCAAAACTTAGAGCATCCAGTTTCAGCTCCTTGCAAAGCTCACGAAGTAATAGTCGATGACCTGGTGTGGTCGAGGCGCCATGCTGGACGCTACTCAGCAAAACCAACTTTGACTCTACTTTCCTTGAACTCTCTGTTTTTGTCGTTGTCAAGATTAGCCGATCAAGACTAAGACTAGTAAAATTTCTTTTATGCGCATAAGGCTTCGGATGGTGGCATGGGAGACACAGGGTTAAGACTGGTTCCGGCAAGGAAAAGCCCTACGTATAGTATGAGGTGTTGCTCGTGTTGCCCACGCGGGGTCTGTAGTAGGGGTTACAGGTGGGCGAGAGAGGGAGCTGGTCCCAAGTCTCTTGGGTGTGCACTGATGCTCTGAAGGAGAGTGTGTGTGTTCTATTTTTCTCGAGAGAGAGTTCCCCTGTCTCAGGCCCCTGGTTCTCCTTTTATAACACAAGGAGGACGCCGGGGTTACAGGTGAGACCGGGTGTGAGGAGAAGTAAAAAAGAGATAAGCTAAGTAATACAAGGAGAAAAATCAAGTCCAAGGGCCGCCGTCTCCTACTCCGGCCCTCAGATCCTGTCAGCGCGTCCCCCGGGAGAGAGCGGCTGCCCTCGGATCCTATCAACGATATCCCCGGTGACCATTGCCGCCAAACATGATGGTGGTGTTCGGTCGTGGTGACTGTGCACGTCGGGGGGAGGCGGCTGATCCTGTTATCTTGCTGATGGCCTGTGGGACATGGACGTCGCGTCCCTGTCGTCGGATGCGCGGGGCGCGAGACGGGCGGGGCTTCTTCCTGTGCCGGGCGGCGTAGGCCATGAGTGCCTGGCAGCGAATCAGGGAGAGCCACGGCCATTGTAGCCTGTGCTGTGCGGTCGTGCTTGGGTACTTGTGGCGGGTCACGTCGAGGGCGCGGGCGCCAGTCTGCGCGCCAGAGCCGCGGCGCAATAATGGAGAGATCGGCGGGAGGCCCACGAGATCCGCACTCTTATCTTCCAGTCTGTGCCCGAGGTGGTTCTTGTCTTGTGGGGCCCAGATGAGTTCGACCCCCTACGCCCTGGGTCGGGCGAGGCGGAGTCTTGCGGTGAGGGGTCGGGCGCTCCCAACCCTGGGACCGCAGGTCGGACAAGGCGGAGTCTGGCCGTCAAGGGGTCGGGGGCGTCCGACCCCGGGGCTCCGGGTCGGGCGAGGCGGAGCGGGGAGCTCCCCTCTCATGTTGGGCCGACGGCAGCCTTCATCACCGTAGGTGGGCCTGGGCCTTTGTGATTGTTGTTTTAATTGGCATTAGGAGGTCGTTAATATTTCCCCCCAACAGGAGCCCCCGAGCCTGTGGTGGAGTGGGGACGCTCCTCCAGAGGCTGCTATCGTCGTCCGTTGGGGATCTCTTCTTGTCGTGCAAGCTGCAGTTAATCAGGGATGGGAAGTGTTGTTTGTTCAGTTTGGCCGAGGAGGTTGTCCAGGCCGAGCGCCCTGTGGGTGTCTTGGCGCGAGAAGATTCTCGTTGTTCCGTAGGACGCCCTCGCCTCGAGACCTCAAACCACGACCACACGCATGGTCATTGGATGCAACGCTAGCCCCTGAGCCCCCGCGCGTTGCAGGAGATTGATCGGGAGGCTAGATCGGCTTTTGATCGTTACCCCTCAAGCGTCCGTTCGCTGAGACGGAGGTGGTGAGCCGTGCCACGCTATCCTCGTTGGATGAACCGTGGTGCTCGTTGAGCTGCAAACGGGTCAGTTCGAGTGGAGTCCCAGTCCCCGTTTAGGGGGGGTCCGGCTCGAGCCAAGCTGGTGGCGTACTCCAGATTCCGGCTAGCCAGTTCATATAGTTCCCAAGTCCATTCGATCGGATTCGGGGGCTCGTTGCCTTTCTTCGGGGAAACACCATGAACTTAGACGCCAGCCCGGACTGGAACGTGAGGTCGGGACGCCCTTGGCTTTTGCTCACCTAGGTGGTGGCCGCTAGCGGACCCGTCCCTTCTCACCCCTTGCTCAGGGGATGTCCTGGGGCGGCTGTCGAACCCTCTGGAGGGTCAGCCTTCGAAGCCCTAGACCGTAATGGGTCGTAAGAGCGTTTTCAGCTCTATATCCCTTTTTTACCTGAAGCGGGCCCTAGTCCGCTTGCAGAGAAAGTTGTGCATATGATCTCCGGGAGTCGAAGCGGCAGAAAACACCGAACTCATGGGGTAAAGAGGCGCGGTGTTCCCTGCGGTTAAAAAGAGATCGTGCGTACGGTTTCCGGAGAAAGATGGAGGTGACGGGATGTACCTGACATCGCAGTAGATGCGGCCGGTTCGTATTTCGTTTGCCGCGCGCTCCTTAGAGAGCGAAAGAGCTTTCTTCATCATCATCCTCATCATCATCGTCATCGTCTTCGTCCATTGTCATGCTTGAGCCCCTCCGCAGCCTTCGGGGTTCTGCCGTGGCCTTTTTCTTCTTCTGGCGATTGGAGGCACCTTCGTCGGCATCCTCCTCCCTCTTTGCCTTGCCCTTGGAGCGATCGAATATCGCCCCGACGGCCTCCTCGCCCGAGGCAAAGTTGGCGGCGATGTCGAGAAGCTCCTTGGTGGTCCATGGGCCTACACATCCCAGTTCGTGGACCAGAGACCTACAGGAGGTCCCCGCCAGGAAGGCCCCGATGACATCGGCATCGGCGACGTTGGAGAGTCGGTGCGCTTCCTGGAGAAACGTCGGATGTACTCTCGGAGAGTCTCACCCGACCCCTGGCGGCAGCTCTGGAGGTCCCAGGAGTTCCTGGGGTGCATTTATGTGCCCTGGAAGTTCCCTACAAAGATTTCTTTCAAGTCATTCCAGTTACAGATCCGATTTGACGGAACGTGTTCCAGCCAGGCTCGCGCCAAGTCGGCCAAGAACAGTGGGAGGTTGCGAATGACAAACAGGTTGTCATCCGCTCCGCCGGCCTGACAGGCAAGCCAATAGTTGTTGAGCCAAGGCCCGGGGTTCGTCTCCCAGAGTATTTATCCACATTGGTGGGCTATCAGAAGCGCACTGGGAATAGCGCATTCAGGATGTGCATGGAGCAGGCCCTAGGCCCCGTTAGGTCGGGGCTCGGGCTCTGATCTTTTCCGCCGTCGTGGCGACCAACATGGGGTACGCAGTAGCCGCGGTCGGCTCTGTCCTCCCTGTCCGCACGGCGCATCCAAGGCGTCACGGGCGTCGCGGATGGGGCCGACACGGCGGTGGACAGACGAAGCCCCGCCGCCCGCGTGTGGTGGAGTCCGTCGAATAGGCGAGGCCCGGTTTCCCCCGTGGGAGGAAGGTTGATGGACAGATCCTCCACACCTCTCGAGAGGCGCGGAGGGTGTGACCCTGCTGGTGCCGTGTCTGCGTTGCCGGGACGTGGAGCTTTCTGCCTGCTGGACTGCTGCACACTCAAGAAAGTCGCGTACCTCCTGGTGGGCCTGTCGCTCCTCGGGCGTTGCCGGCTCGGGGAGTCGTCGGAGTAGGGCTGCCGCGGTGGCGACGTTCTGGCTGGCGCGTGCGAAGAGTTGGGGATGACCCTCGTCCCTACAGATGCGCCGCTGGACATCACGGGCCCGACGACGTGCCCCGCTCTCATTGCGGCGGTGCTCGTCCTCCTGGTAGGGCGTCGCGCGCGCCTCCGGCTATCGTGGCCGCACCGAGACCCTGGCAAGGGCCTCAGTTGTAGCTGCGGCGCGCGGTGAGGGAGTGCGCTGCTTCCCTTCGGCACCGTCGTTGTTGGATCCCTCGGAGTGCACTTCGGCCATGAAGCACTCGCACGAGGGGCGGTGGCTCTCGTTGTTCAAGCCGACGTTGGAGGTTGTCCTATCCACGCCCACGAGCTCGTTGCTCGTGGGCGGCACGGTCATGGACCATGCCAGGCAGCGACCGTAGGTCGCCGCAGCATTGCGCAGCCCGAAGGGCCACTCCTCCGAAGGGGAGCCCCGTGGCGCGTGCCCGGCCGCTCGCCACTATCCCGGTGGCGGAGCCAGAGATGATGGGGCAAGCGGGCAAGACAAGGAGAGGGATCAGCTCGATCCCCTCCCCCGTGGTGAGGAAGTCCAAGCTCCCGAAGCGGACGAGGGAGCTCGGAGCGAAGCGGCGTCGCGGCTGGCCATCTGAAGCCAGTAATGTACGCGCAAAGGTCCCCTACCTGGCGCGCCAACTGTCGTTGTCAAGATTAGCCGATCAAGACTAAGACTAGTAAAATTTCTTTTATGCGCGTAAGGCTTCGGATGGTGGCGTGGGAGACACGGGGTTTAGACTGGTTCGGGCAAGGAAAAGCCCTACATCCAGTATGAGGTGCTGCTCGTGTTGCCCACGCAGGGTCTGTAGTAGGGGTTATAGGTGGGCGAGAGAGGGAGCTGGTCCCAAGTCTCTTGGGTGTGCACTGATGCTCTGAAGGAGAGTGTGTGTGTTCTATTTTTCTCGAGAGAGAGTTCCCCTGTCTCAGGCCCCTGGTTCTCCTTTTATAACACAAGGAGGACGCCGGGGTTACAGGTGAGACCGGGTGTGAGGAGAAGTAAAAAAGAGATAAGCTAAGTAATACAAGGAGAAAAATCAAGTCCAAGGGCCGCCGTCTCCTACTCCAGCCCTTAGATCCTGTCAGCGCGTCCCCCGGGGGAGGGCGGCTGCCCTCGGATCCTATCAACGATCTCCCCGGTGACCATTGCCGCCAAACATGATGGTGGTGTTCGGTCGTGGTGACTGTGCACGTCGGGGGGAGGCGGCTGATCTTGTTATCTTGCTGATGGCCCGTGGGACACGGACGTCGCGTCCCTGTCGTCGGATGCGCGGGGCGCGAGACGGGCGGGGCTTCTTCCTGTGCCGGGCGGCGCAGGGCATAAGTGCCTGGCAACGAATCAAGGAGAGCCACGGCCACTGTAGCCTGTGCTGTGCGGCTGTGCTTGGGTACTTGTGGCGGGACACGTCGGGGGCGCGGGCGCCTTTCTGCACGCCAGAGCCGCGGCGCATTTATGGCGAGATCGGCGGGAGGCCCACGAGATCCGCACTCTTATCTTCCAGTCTGCGGCCGAGGTGGATTCTTGTCTTGTGGGCCCGGATGAGTCCGACCCCCTACGCCCTGGGTCGGGCGAGGCGGAGTCTTGCGGCGAGGGGTCGGGCGCTCCCGACCCTGGGACTGCGGGTCGGGTGAGGCGGAGTCTAGCCGTCAAGGGGTCGGGGTTTCCGACCCCGGGGCTCTGGGTCGGGCGAGGCAGAGCGGGGCGCTCCCCTCTCATGTTGGGCTGATGGCAGTCTTCATCATCGCAGGTGGGTATGGGCCTTCGTGATTGTTGTTTTAAGAGCAACTCCAAGAGGCTGCTAATCTTACCCCCAATACCTTTTTTAGGGAAAAAAGGAGAAAAAACGAACTCCAACAGTCCACCCAAACCTTCCCCAACTTTTTAGCAACGCTAAAAAATAGCCTACCACCGCGTATATTTTAGCGTTGGCATTCCTCCCCCAATCCTGATTCCCGCACGCTCGCGCGTCCCTTCCAATGGGCCCAATACGATAACGTGGCCTGTCTTAAAATATTAGGGGCTATTTATTAGCGATCTGCTGTGGATTGATTTGTTTTTGGAGGAAATTTTTTTTGGAAGAACTCCCAATACATAGTTTTGGGAAAGAATTTTTTAGCGTACTCTTGGAGTTGCTCTAATGGGTATTAGGAGGTCGTTAATATTCCCTCCCAACAGTTTTCTACCAAGTTTATTCTTTCCCTTGCGCACAGTTTCTTTTAGCGGTGCTGGATCGAGAATGCTATATACTTATTTGTTCGCAGTATAGGAGAACATGCGTCTAGCCATGCACGTCTAATCCACGACACATTGTGTGTCACCTTAGAGCGGCGTTTCACTCATACTACGACACGCGGTAAATAACCTCTCTTTGAACTCTCCGTTTTCTACCAATTTTATCTTTTCCCTTGCACACGATTTCTTTTAGCGGTGCTCGATCGAGAACGCTATATATTTATTTACTCGCAGTATAGGACGACACGCGTCTAATTCAATTCTAAAACAATGACACTTTTATCACCATGCATTGCGTGTCACCTTAGAGCGGCGTTTCACTCGTATTACGACACACGGCAAATAACAAGTGAGTCAACCAGGTTCTACTGTGGTAAATTAGATCTGGCGTTAAGAGTAATGTATTGATATACAAAAAAAAATATTCATTTACAAGTATGATTGTAAAGCCATCTTGTACAATCCCCGCCAACGGAGAATACTTCAGTATTTCCATAAAACAGAGTGCAGTACATGGAAACAAAGAGATTAATAATGCTTAATCAAAATATGTACAAGAAGGAATAGTTAGATTCCATGCATATTTACTTCGGCGTGAACAATTAGGTAATTTTGAAATTTGTTATGAGTTCAAGTCTCTTGCATTCAATAGCTTCTTGACCCGTTAAACTAAGTACCACCTCAATTGGACCAAAGGAAAAGATGATTCAATTCACAGATAGTTTTGCACCATCAAGTACCATGGCATTGTATCTTACTGGGTACAGAATTGCGATTTTGCTGGATCCAGATCTAAACCACTTTAGTATTTAACTAGATAGCGTCTAAAACAGACTCAACAATTGTGTGGCCTGCCAGCTACCTAAGCTCAGACAAAATTAGATCTTCTATGCTACAGCTAATGTCACAACAAAATGAATGACGCTTAGATGAGTGTATAATTACATCACTTACATTTACACCAAGTACGCCTACAATGTTTTGTACATACAAATTCACCGTTACATTCTACTCAAATAGATGCTGCTTCAAATCTACGCATATTAGGTTCTAATCCATGAGCTCCTTGCAAGTAAATCAGCAACATTGTTTACTATTTTTGATGCTATTTCATGTTTACCTATGATGTTTTGGCATTGAGCCACTTGATTACGAGCTTCACTCCAAACTGTATGAATGTATTGTATTGCTGCAACCATTGACCTCCACTTCGAAATCATCTTGGATCCAAATTCCACCATTTCATTTTTCAATTTGTTTCCCTTGATTTTGTCCTCTATAGCAATAGCCATTGATCGATAATTATGTCCAAAATAAACACCATTCCTCTCATTTTCGACAGATGCAATGCCTTCTTTATACACATCTTCTTCTGCACTTGCAAAGTTGTATTTTGTTTCACTTTCCAACATTCTTCTGCATAAAACATCTTCCTTGCTATTATCATGTTCTACTACATGCAATACCATCTCACCAGCAAACACATGATTTCCCATTTGTATTACCTCCACTTCTTCCTTTTCATTTCGAGAGCCATCAATTATATTATTGAAGATGAATTTATTTGAAACAGAAACAATCCTTCTCCACTTCTGCATATATTAGCAACTGTAAGTACAATGACAAAATCTATCTTTAGACTGATCATGCTACGATCATTTTAAGATGGACATGTAAGAAACGATTGTGGTCATAACTCATACCTTTGTAGCTTCACGTATATTGACATTAACCCAGCTTACATATATGTCTTTCTTCTCGCACAAGCTCTTTAGCCTTGCTTTGCTTTTGACTACATCATCTCTAAATATTAATACTCTATCTCGAAGCATATTTATAAACCGAGTCCGCACCTTTGTTGATGCATTTTCAATACCACTGAGATCAGAATTAATCAAACTGTAACCATATACTTGATATAGTCTTTCTGCTTCAACCAATCCAGCTTCCCAACCAAATAGCATATTAAAGTTAATATAGAATAGTTGACACATCTTCTCGTGCATTGATTCCCATTCTACATAGATGACGTCTCTTTCTTTACTGTTATAATCGGCAATACCAATTCTGTGAATTTGCACCGGATGCTCCACTACTTTGTTATACAAACATGCTTTTGCATCCTCAATATTGTCATGTAAGTCACTGCGAATATACACATCTGTCATATTCTTGAATATGTTGCCATTCTTTGGAAACTGAAAAGAAAGACTTATTTGCTAGTTGTTTCTTTCTATGCAAGTACGGCTAAAACATGGTTGCATGCTATTTAGTAGGCAACCCAACTCTCGCACTACTGACTCTCCATTAATCCTAATTGTTTCTTGAAATACAGAAACCCATGTTCCAGAAAATTAGATATTAGTATATTATCAATTAATGATGATTAGTCAATAGTATTGTACCTTCCCAGTAACATTGGTACTGATCTTTCCATACCAATCATCGTACCACTAGAATGTCTTTCCAATATCACTCATAGGGCATAATTCTTCTGTTGTCATTCTACACAGGTCAATATAAAAAAGGTGAATTATAGTCGTAATATAATCAATATGAGCATGGACAAGCTAAAGTTGTAATCAACAAATATAGTCATATAAAATATCGGGCACAAACACTAATACTGCGTACATAACCGTCTGATCTATACGTTACCACGGCTATGTTGCACACTACAATGCTATTGACACAATTCATATTATGTCTTCAATTTAATTTAGTAACATAACAGCGAATACATAGTTATTTGACATCAACAACATATTGACAACATCAACGTACTATAACCATGTTAAGTTTCACAAAAAGTGTGGTCATGATTTACAATCCCCAATTATTTATACACCTAATCTATGGGAGAACTTTATATATCTATGACCCTTTGAGTTCAAGTAGTGTTTCCTACTTAGTCAACTGCTTTTCCATTTCTTTGTAGTGAATATTCATGTCCATTTCTATAGAGTAAGCAAAACTATATAGATCTATTCCTATCTTTGTATGCAGAGACTAAATACTGATGAACTAACCTATGAATTACTTAGGTTCCAGCGATAATCCTACCACAGTTCCAGCGAATGTTTCACTTTACTGCGAGAATCGAAAGAGACCCACGTACCTTTCCTTCCTGTCCTCCTTACTCCGATTTGTTCGAAAAGAAACATGGATCAGTTAGTCGAATCAAATTCAACAAGCATCATTAGATAACTTTTAACTATTCACTGCATACCAACCAACTTCCTCTCTCTTATTGACTATCGATGCGCGCCTGCCCTTCGCGTGCTGTTCAGATCGACGCTCCATTTCTTGACATAGGTTTTGAAGATGTTAAGTGCCATCAATGCTAGATTTCGCATGGAGTGAATACCCAAGCAAATGAAAGAAGACGCTGGAAGTCACGCGCTCGTAGTGGAAGCTACTGGTGACCTCGTGTTTCTTTGCTACACCAACTACTGGGCTTTTCGGAATGAATGGGCCGATCCCAGCCCAATACGTGGAACCACGTTGTCGATTGGAGGATATCGCACATATACAAGACATAGACACATGGATAAACACAACTTTCATGCGCAACACTTGCATGACACAATGAATGCACGACAAGAAGATTAGCTGCCACGAATTTCATATGTGTCCACCTTTGCCTATAGGTGTTTGTAACTAGGAATATCTTATATAAATAGCTATCCAAGATGCAAGTACTTCTATCTCTTCAAGCTACGATCTTTCCATATGGTAATCACTTTCACAACGAAGTAAACACAAAGGTGATATTGCAACTAAAACCGCAAGTATGAACTTTCCATTGTTTAAATCATTTTTTTCTTTTGTACAACGCATCAAATCTCTACTACTCCAACATGAAAGCTGAGGAACTATTTTAAATGTTGCAGAACTATGTCGTCTGTTTAGATACCAAAGAAGCTATTTTTCAATCAAATTGCGCAAGACCTAGGCTTTTATGTATCTAGAACAGCTGTGAGAGAAATGAATCATTCTATCTTTACTACCTCCATTACTATTATGCCAACGCAGCGAACACCTCCTCCGCGTAATAAGAAAACAACCTACTACAGCGATTTCATAGATACCGTAGGCGGAGCAATAGAATCAGGCTACGACGATGCCATTCACAATATCGCAAGCGAAGGAAAATTAACTTTAGTTGATCACAACCATGCCAATCTATTGAAGACTCAGAAAGAGAAGGAATCAACTATGTCTTGGGCATGGATTTTTGAGGACACATGTGTCGCTCATATGAAACGCTTGAAAAAGATAGAAAATCAACATTGCAACTTCATCGCTAAGATCGCAGAGCTATCCGCCGATTACAGCAACATACTTTTTCTTGCGGTTTCTCCAAATACAGGCAACGCTACTGCTTCGAACGCCGTCACGCTTACATACACAGGAAAAATTCCTCCACAATCTACTCTTGAGATGTTTACTGACCAGTTTGTCCATTTAGTCAACAAGCACTGCTCTTAGATGTGTTTAGTTATTTTAATACTCACCTTCTATCACTACTTTGTAATTATGTACTATGTTATCTTATTACTTGTTTCAGTAATAGTTGGTTTATTCTTCCATATGAGCAAAAATAACGTGAATGTGATTGTTATGCAATTATCCCACACTGATGAATATGTGATTGTTACGCAACTCCTTCAAAGTTAATGCTTATACTATCGCATGCAGACATTAATCGTCATTATTAAAATCATAATTTCTACTGTCATGTCAAAATATAAAGACCTAAATATAAGCACATGCAATTGCCTGATTAGTACCACTAAATTTATTTTTTCCCAAGACATATCATGCTCTTGACGCTAATACATGAACATCATTCTTTTAATGAAAATTTCGTCAGAAAATTAGCACGCCAGAGGCGCGCCCCATACTCTAGTCAAGCTTAATAGCAGCCATTCCTCGAGCCCCTTTTCTCCTATTTTTTATGTGATGGGTTAATTCATATGCCAAAAGCACATTATCCGTGATCAAGCGCCTGCCGCAAAGGCACTTTGCGAAGGGGAAATAATATCCAGCAGGAACTGCTTCAATCTGTTTTTGCCAACACTTTAGATACAAGTTTGTAGAGGACAATGCACAAGATGATTGGCCTCAAGTCTTTCAATTTCTCCGGTTGTTTAACCTTAGGGATGAGCACAGAACGCAGCAGCAGCCAGCAGCAAGCAGCATTGAGCTGCCTACCCCAAGGAGGTGGTGAAGGAGATGGTTGGGAAGTGGAGCAATAAGGGAGTTGAGCATCAGGCCGCCGATCCACACTCTACCAAGCTGCATTGTTTAATCTCTCCTAATCTTCCATACGCACAGGTAGGAGTACTTTAGACAAATCAAGCTTTCACGTGTACAAGTGGTATGGTATCCACTAATTGGGATTTCAACGGAGAGCATTGGGGACCTGAAAGCACCGGGAGCTGATGGAATGCCATCAATTTTCTACAAACGATTCTGGCAGGTTCTGGGTGAACGGGTGAAAAAGGAGGTCCTTGATATGCTTAATGGAGGTGATATGCCACAGGTCTGGAATGATATAGAAGTATTATAATTAAAACCATATAATCAGAAATTAAGAAGGGGGACGAGAAGGAAACACCCAAGCAACGTGCGGCGGCGCTCGAATCACACAAGCTGGGAGGTGTCTGGATTTGCTTGTACGTGGCAGTATGTAATACGTCAACAATGAAATGTACTCTTTTCATTTTATTTGTTTTTGGTAGCATACAAGCAACTCCTGCCAGTCCAAGTATGCTTTTCCAAAATGATGAGAACTGAGAGCTAGCAACCGGACGAACCCTTGCGCAGTTGCGCATCAAAAGTACATTTCTCTTACAGGGAGCACTTGAACAGGACAGATACAAGCTTCTTAACAGGCATGGTTCAAATTCAATACTAGAACTAGGTTACTCTAATCCAAGTCAATGGTCGAACCAGGACTGCTACTCTTCAGTTTTTCTTCAACGTCTTCTCAGCATATTAGAGGCTCCTGTCTCATCTGCAGCTAAAGGATGCATAATTCTTTACATCAGTAGAAGAAACTGACAAACCCACACACACACACACGAAAAAGACACAACTGACGCTGCACATTTGATTACCTTGAAGCTCGTTGCAAAGCCAGTCTTGGGTGCATATGAATGCTTCCAACGTCTTTGGGGCGAGGTGGCTTAAGTGTCCGCTTAGTACTCTCCCACCAGCGCTAAGACCTGATTCAGAACCTACTGTTGTGATAGGAATTGCAAAGATATCTCGAGCTATCATCTGCAGTGTGGGAAAACAATAATCCACACTCCACCAGCGAACCACATCAAATTTACTCCTATCCACGTTACCAAGGCGTTCTGTCTCTAAGTAGTGGTCTAGCTCTTTTTCCATCCACTCTGCGTGCTCAGCTTCCATACAGGCATCAAAGGAACTAGGAGATGATGTTGCCATGCCCTCTTCTTCAGTTTGCACTTTTTTGTATTCATTCACCAGTTCACGCAAAAGGTCAACAATCTTTCTAACATGATAATCAGCGTTTTCTTCACCAATGACAGTATGCAGGGCTCCAGTTTTACCTCGTGGATCAAGAATAATACCAAGGGCCATCAACTCATGAATGTCAGACCAATATTTATCAAAATTTTCTATCATGGCAGCAGACATTTTCTCAATTACTGGATCTCCACATCCAAGCCATTTTTGCATTAGAAATTTGATCCCACATATCTGTACAAAAAAATTGTTATCAGCCACAAGTTTGGGTCCAGAAAACATTTCACTTAGTTTATGGAAATGTTTTAATCTATCACAAGCAGATGAGGCCAATTCCCAATCTTCAGCAGTTGGATAAGAAGTGAAGTGGGTGTCAATTTGCTTCAAATGATCAAAAACCTTCTTATATAGCAGAGCGACACGAAGCATAATATAGGTTGAATTCCAACTAGTTTTGCAATCAAGACATAGTTCTTCAGTCAATTCAACCTGTTGTGACTCAGCTGCTTCCTCGAACATTTCATATCTCTTTGGTGTAGAAAGGCAATAAGCAACACTATCACGGATTTTTACTATATCTGCCCAAATCACCTCCCCGCCTTCTTTGACAACTGAGTTCAGATTATGTGCACAGCATCCCATATGTAACATCTTTCCACCTAGTAATAGATTACCTGGCCCAATCTTTTCCTTAATAAGTGGAATTAAATCCTCATTTGCAGAGTAGTTCTCAAGATTCAATGTAGATAGCTTGCAATCTAGATCCCAACTCTGGAGGCATTTATAAAGTGCTTCACAAAGAACATCTGATGTTCCAGGGCATGGCACACGCAGAAACCTACATGGAGCAAAACTATTTCAACAAGACAAGTACTTAAATGTAAACCTTACGAAGAATCAACAGTAGGAAATCACCTCAAAATAGCCCTTCTGGGCTTCATGGACTCGTCAATGAAATGTGCTTTAACTGCCATATAGTGTCTTTTTTTTTATATCTGTCCAAAATTCAGTTGCAACAGCCACACGGGACTTGTACTTTCGCAAGTTATTGAGAACTTTCTTTCTCCCTGCTTCATAAAGATCCAAGATATCCTCTCTGATGGTATTTTGATTGACCACTTCATAAAAGGGTTGCAATGCATCAACAAATGCATCAACAAGATCAGCATTGGGCAGCGGATAATTCTGCAGTATAAACATAGAAGAAAGCGCCTTGCGAGCTACTTGTTCATCAGAGACACCGCTCTCCACAGAAACTTTTCTGCGTTTACCACTTCCAGAACTCAAACTTGTTTGCTTTTTGCCACCACCACAATTTACACCAATGCAGTTATCCAAATGCTGCATCAGATTTGCAGTACCAGGGCCAGCCTTTGTTCCACCTGAGATATACTTCATGCACCAAATACACTGTGCTTTCCAAACCCCATGGGCCTTCTCTTTTGCGAAGTAATCCCAAACAGGGGGCCGCTTCCTCTTGGAGCCAAAAGATACACTTAAAGCACCTTCGCTCTGTTGTTGCACTTGAGATGCAGCTTCAAGTTCGACCCCAGAATTAAATGGAAGGGCTGCTAAGGATTCCTCTGGGTGGCCACCACTGGCCGGAGGGGTGGCCATCAGACTACTGAAATCAGCAGTAAGAGATGCATGATTAGCACTTAGCAATAATAAATCAACAATAAAAATTATGCTATTTATTCAACACACTCATTTTGAACATTATCATCAGGGTGATAGTACGGCTATCACAGTGCAAATTTTAGAGATCCTCGAGCCTCTTCAGCCCAAGCGAATTTTTTTAATCTTAAGAACGAAATGACCCAAACAGTATATCGTCTTCATTCAGCCTAGTTGCTCTTTACTGACTACCGCATTTTTCTCAATGTACATCATTCCGCGCTCCAATCTCGGGAGAGGAAGTGCGAACGAACGGCACCGAGGCAGATCACCAAATCAAAAAGGAAGGGAAAAGAGACGGATTAGGGTTTAGGAGGGTATGGTTCAGAGGCGGAGTTGGCGCACGAACTTGGTGAAGGACGGAGGATGGCGCGTGCCGGCTTCGCCGCTGCAAATCGGCGCCGGAGCGGAGGACCGCTGGACCGGAGGCGCCGAGGAGGGGGAGCGTCGCAAGCGGGAGAGCAGCTCGGGAGGGACTAGGAGGGACAAGGAGGGAGGCCTTGGGTTTTCCCCTTTTAAGACCCTGCTTGGATACAAACTCCTAAAGTTTAGTAGTGTACTAAAGTTTAGGATCCTCAAATTGCTAGTTCTAAAGTTTAGTACAGGGCTATTTGGATGGACTACTAATCTTTAGGACCTTAGAGGAAAAATATCATTTTTACCCCTCAATTACTCATCTAAACTATCCCTGCACTGTTCACGTCATTAATGCATGCGAGGGCAATAGGGTAAAGGGGGACTTGAGGACCACTTTTAGTAGAAAAAGGATCCATTAGGACCCCTTGACCCTCCTAATGATAAAGTTTAGGAGTGTACTTTTAGGACTCATGTTTGGATGCACAAGTCCTAAAAGTGGACTCGTAATCTTTAGGAGGGTGTATCCAAACAGGCCCTAAGTTAAGAACACGTTTGGGTTTGGATGTGTCCACATGTAATCTAAGAACTTTTTTTAACCGAATCAGTTGAAATTTTTCTGACCTCACTCGGCTTTTTCTTAGCCAAGTGTCTCACTTGTATCTAGCTCATGATTTTGAATATTAAAATTTCTAGAATTCCAGTCACTACTTGTTTTAAATAGGAAAAGACATCCAGATGCGATCACTTTTTTCAATCAAAACCAAATTTTTATAGGAGTATAACTTTTATAGGAGTCAATTCTTTTTAACCGAGCACTGCATGTAAATATAGTTGATTGTATGATGTTTGAGCACACTCCGGTAATAGTTCGATGGTCAAAATGAACTTATTCCAAGATACTGAAGCTTTGACTGAAGTAAAAGAAGTGAAAATACAGCAATAATATGTAACCTTGTTCAGTGTCACTGAACTATTAATGTAAGTGTGAAGAATTAATTAACCATTTTGATATTGGAAAACCAGAAAATTGGTTATGTGTCTTTTTTCCTTTTCTGAGATTGGAGCCTACCAAGCTCATTATGGATTCCTTTTCTGAAATATGCATACCTTTGTATTCAAAGGTAGAAGAAAACGGCCCAAACACAGCTCCGAGAGGAAGAAAAAGAAAAGGACAGCGCTCTAGATTAACATGCGCACCACCGGTAGCAAGAGAGAACGAGCACAAATGGAAAAGAACGAATCTTGTTGCTCCAGCCGTGATCCACAGACGAGCGACATCAGAGATCTCCCGGAGGACACAATCCAAACGAGGCAATACCACATTGAAAACAGCCACTGCGGTGTTTCGACAAAGACCACAAGTCCAAAACCACCATGCCCTGAGGGTGATAAAGGAATTGAGGCCTTTCCGGTGTTCCTTGCCGACCTTTCGCTGTGCTCCGCACCAACAATCAGAGAAGACATCTGGATTCTCATTATTGGTTTCAACAGGGGCAATTATTACTATGACCAAGAAATTCTAAGCCCTCTTAAACCTCGTTCGTTTTGGCCCTCTTAGACCTCGTTCGTTTTGGCTGGAACGGTCCGGAACGTGGCCTATTCCATTCGGATCGAATAGGGTCGGTTTGAAGTCAGGTCGGATAAGGATGGTCCTTCGGTTAGATACGGCTGGGAACAAAAATGGACCCGGAATGAACTTTCCGCCCTCTCCACGCCCCGGAACGCTTCCACTGGTCTCACCCCGTTCCGATCCAGGTGACGGACGCACGAGGCGACGCGAGGTGATGCAAGGTGGCGGCGCGTGAGGCGACACGGCGGCGGCACGAGGTGGTGGCGTGGCGGCGTAAGGGGACGGCGTGGTGGCATGGGACATCTTTGACGGCCACCACCACGACGACGGCCGCCGCCTTCTCGTCAGTAAGCTGCTGCCTTTTCCTCTTCTCTCCCTCTCGCCCTGGCAGATCGATCTGGTGCTCGATTGATGGTGGTCGATCTGGCGCTTGATAGGGGTCAGCTTGCCGTCTCTGTATCTTGGCCAGCAGGTAGGGGTAGCACCATGGCGCTGCTCCCCTTCCTATCTAGCGAGTAGCGACCACCCCCTATTTCTTCTTTGCTGGTATCATCGGGGCTCACCGGCTTTTCTTGTGGGGGGCGAAGTTTCAGGTCTCTTCCTGAGTTTTGCTGCAAGGATTAGTCCAACTATTCTACGAATTTCGGCGTCATTTACGTGTTCCTACTCAGAAAATAATAACGGGAGGGATGCGCATGGTTTTCTTATTTTGTTAGGTGGTGTTCTTGTTGCGAGTTCAGGACCGAAATAAATACAGGATGATCCTTGGTTTCTTGGGCTTCGCCTTTTTTGCTTCACCTTCAGTTCTGAGCGATCGATTCTACTAAGCATTTATTTACTAGTTTATCATGTCCTTTTCTTCGTTGCTTATGAACTAGATGTACTCTGAGTAACAACCTGTTGCATAGTTGTATGCTTTGCTAAACAAGGAACAGAATGTTTGTAGTTTAAGCCTCCTAAGATTCCAAAGGAAGAAATAATCTTTAGATCACAATGTTGTGCCTCTTGAGAGCTTCAATTTTGGATTCAATTGGTTATATTGAAATTTTAACTGTTAAATCAATCTGAGAATGCGTCAAAAATGAACCTCTATTGGTAGGGAACGGACAATGTGGACTTCCCTGTAACGTCTGTACATGTGGAATAGCTTGCTATTTTGCCTATTTTTTACTCTTGTCGGAACCAATCTGTGCCCATCTTTAGACACGTTTGCTCTTATCAAATTCATGTTATCAATCTGCAGTTACTGATCGGCATCTATCTGTGCGCTTCCTGTTCTTGTGGGTTATTGCATTGCTCTTCCTTTGCTCATCGATTGCCAAATTGTGTGTTTATTCTTTGTTCAGTCTGAACTTGTCTATCATTAGTTAAATCTGAACTTGTTTGTTCTTTGTTAAATCTGAAATTGTTTATAGTTTGTCTCTGAGTAAGCACAATGATTATGAATCTCAGCTTAAAATAAAGAATCTCAGCTTAAGAGAGTGCATATATTGTTGCTTTCACAAGTAGTGTTGTCCACAACTAACCAGTGAATAGTTTTAGTTCTACTGCTTGAAAATTGTGACAGTATTTTAGAAGCTTACGACATCTTAATTTATACTCTTATGTGAATTTCTCTTGCTTTCACTGTGTCTGTGCCATTTGCATATCCTTAGATTGTGTGTATAAATATCATACTATCATGCACAGATTATTTGTGTGTATAAATTGCACATGCTTCTAAAAAGCTCTATCTTGTTTATGATATGTTCTATGAATGTGTGCAGCATTGGGAGCAGCCTCTACAGTTGAGGAACCAAGTACAGGAACTTCAAATACCTCCTTTTCTTGGCTTTAAATTAACACCGGCAATGAAGTAAGTTAAAGAGCTCAAGTGCTAACGAGAGGAGGGCGTGACTTGTTTTGTTCTTCTTTCTTTTCCAAGAGAGTGCTGTGATTCGAACTTTGCCGTGCTAGTATAGGACACGTACAACGTCTTGCTAGTTGCTACTTATAAATGGCTCTGTTGAATACAAATGTTACTTCAAGAACAAATTTGTTGCTACAAGCGTTTTGTTGCTACATTTGTTTTGGTTGAATTCGTTGCTTCGAGAACAATTTTTTTTGTCCAATAGCTCTGTTGAAATGGCTCTAGCCCTGAAATAATTCTGTACAGCCGAACATATTATTTGTGGGCTTGGAATAGTTCCTAATTGGGATTGAGTGAAGTAAGGGGATCCACTCGATCTTGGGCTGGAACGGTTCCTGGACTAGATCCGTTCCAAAGGAAACGAACGAGGCCTTAATGCTAATTCACCCACTGCCCTTGGCAAGAGACAAAACATAGTTCGAGTACAGTGATTTTCAAATAAACTATGAGCCTACATTGCAAGCATCAAACAAGGATGCTCGAATTGAGTCAACATTTAAAAAAGAACAACTACTCTGGAGCTCCTCTTCAGTGTCTTCCACGCATGTCAGAAGCTCTGATCCCTTCTTTACCAAAAAAGCATAATTCTATATATTATTAGTAGAAGAAAATCACAAAGAAATACCAAATACATATTGCGAATATTCAATTACCTTGGAGCTCTATATGATGCCAGTCTTGAGAGCATACCAGGGCTTCCAACATCTTTGGACTGAGATGGCTGCAACGTCCACTTAGAACTCTCCCGCCGGTTTCAAGAGCTGATTCAGACACTATCCTTGTTATTGGAATAGCAAAGATATCACGAGCTATCATCTTTAGTGTAGGATACCTTCCTGTAACGTTCCACCAAGAAAGTATATCAAATTCATCATCTGTGTAAGGGACATTCTCTTCCTCTAAATAGCGATCCAGCTCATTTTCAGGCCTTACAGCATGTTTAGCTCTCATATGGGCGACAAAAGCTCGGAATGGTGTCAGCACCTTATATCAGATGATGCAGCCTTACTCTTTTTCACGTTGCACTTTGTACTCATTTATCAACTCACACAAAAAATCACAACTCTTTCTAACATGCTTCCCAGAGTTTCCTTCACCAAAGAGGACCTCATAGCAAACCTCCAGCATTGCCATTTTACCTCGTGGATCAAGAATGATAGCAAGTGCCATCAAGCCGTGAATATCAGACCTTACTTATCAAACTTTTCTACCATGACAGCAGACATTTTCTCAATTATTGGATCTCCACATTCAAGCCATTTGTGCATATTCATTTTGATCTCACATATATGTATGAAAAACACATTAGCAGTCACGAATTTAGTTCCAGAAAACATTTCTCTGAGTTCATGGAAAACTTTCAATCCATCACAGACAGATGACACAGATTTCCAATCTTCAGCGGTTGGACATGAAGTGAAGTTCCAGTCAATTTGCTTCAGATGATCAAAAACCTTATTATATCCCAGAGCAATGTGAAGCATAGTATAGGTTGAATTCCATTTACTTCTGCAATCAAGGCACAGTTCTTCAGTCAATTCAATCTGTTGTGATAGAGCAGCTTCCTCGAACTTTTCATACCTCTCTGGTGTAGCAAGACAATAAGCAACACTAACACGGATTTTTTCAATGGCTGTCGCGATCACTTCCAAGCCATCTTTGACAACTGAGTCAAGACTATGTGCACAGCATTGCATATTTAGCATCCTTCCACCTAATAAAAGATTAGTTGTCCCAATCTTTGCCTCAGTTTGTGGAATTAAAGCATCATCAGAAGAGCAATTGTGAAGAGTCAGAGTAGACAGCTTGCGATTAAGATCCCAACTCTCGAGGCATTTATAAAGTGCATCACAAAGAGCATCCGACGCACGAGGGTATGGCACATATAGAAACCTACACAAAGAAAAAGAATATTTTTATCTATTTGGCAAGACAAGTACACATAGATAAAACTAACAAAGAACCTACAGTAGCAAATCACCTTAAGATGCACCTTCTGGGCTTCCATGACTTGTCAATGAAATGCCCTGTGACTGCGATATAGTCTCTTTTCCTCTTATCATCTGTCCAGAGTTCAGTTGTAACAGCCACACAACCACTGTTCTTTTGCAAGTAATCAAGAACTTTCCTTCTCTCAATCTCGTAGTGATCCAAGATATCATTTCTAATGGTCTTTTGAGTTACCATTTCAAAAGAGGGTTTCAATGCACCAACAAATGCACGAAGACCAGGGTGATTAGCAACTGACGGGGGATAGTCATGCAGTATAAACACAGAGTTAACTGCTTTCTGAGCTTCTTCTTGATCAGAGACACCGCTGTCTACAGAAAACCTCACATTGAACTTCTCCCTTGAGAAGTAATCCCGAACAGGTGAAGTGCGCTTCTTCTTTGAGCTACACGTTTCACTTGCCGCATCCTCAACGTGTCGTTTGGTTCCAGATGCAGCTTCAGATCCACATTGCCAAGGTTGAACTGCACAATTACATTCAGAGGGCGCTGAAAGTTTCTCAGATTGGTCATCACTGGTCGGAGGAGTGACCATCAGTCACCTGAAATTAGAGGTAACAAATGTTTGATTAACACTACTAAATCAGGAATAAAAAATCCGCATATTCAGAAAACTACTTTTTCGCATTACCATTAAGTCGTTGTTCGATATATCTTAGTCCCTATTTATTTAGTTCAAAAGAACGAAATGGCCCACCAAACAGTCTTGGCCTACTCCCGCCTGCTTATTACTATCGCATAGCATACACATCCTTAACATTAATCAACGCAATCAGGCAGCACCTCTGCACCATACTTATAAACAGCATTCCGGCAACCTAATTTCGCGTGAGAATGTGCGGACGCCAGGACCATCCGTTGCAAATGGAGAAAACAAAAGAGCTATCGGTTAGGGTTTCGGAGGATATGGTTCGGGGACGAGTGCGCGAACCTCGGTGGAGGAAGAAGGACGGTGCGCGGCGGAGAAGCCGCTTCGTGATGCTCGCCGGCGCCGGAGCAGAAGACGGAAGGCGTCGAGGAGGGGAAGCGTCGCCCGCGCGAGGAGCAGCAGCAACGGACTGAGATGTTTGGTTTTTTTTTTCTTTTCTTTTCTATGAGAGAGAGAGAGAGAGGGAGAGAGAGAGAAGGCCTTGGCATGTGATGGGCGCGAGCTGGGCCGAATGGGGTAGGATGAAATGCTAGCGGCCTTGTTACATATTTTTCTGCTGAAATTTCATTTCCTCACTTTAGCTGTTCTCTTGCAACCTCGTCGGAACACTTATCTTCTTCTCTCAGATATGCTGTTCGGAAAAAAAATCGAAGAAAATATGTCGTATCAAACTTACAGTAAAATAAGCTGGACTGCCAGTTGCCTCCCAATTGCCTATTTGTATCCTGTACTCCCTCCGTTCCAAATTATAAGTCATTCCAATTTTCTTGGAGAGTCAAAGCATCTCAAGTTTGATCAAATTTATACAATAAAGTGCTAACATTCATGATATCAAATACGTACCATTAATTTCTTCATTAAATATATTTTCATAATATATCTATTCGATGCCATAAACTTTTGTGATTTTCTCTATAATTTTAGTCAAACATAAAAATGTTTGACTCCCCAAGAAAGTTGGAATGACTTATAATTTGGAACGGAGGGAGTAGCTATATATAGTCGGTCTTGTTTGGATCACGATAGTTTTAAAAAGGAATTGTACAAGATTTTCACAGTATGATTTTAGTCACAAAATACATACAACACATTCAATGACGTCAACTACAGCCTCCGTCTAATTCTTAATTTCTCATTGTCTTCTATGCAATTGGATCAACATGGAAAATTTCATGTACAAGATTATTTTCCGTTTGGGAGCACTCAAGCACTCTTCTATGTATTTCTACCAAGTCGTGGACGCGTGGAAGGCCTTCCCAATAACCAATATGAAGTAGAGTCAAATGTCTAAACAAGATGTCTTTTCATGAAAGTTAGAACGGCTTAGCCTTCAAGGGCAAATTGAGACCACGAGAAACCTTAGACAATTTCTTCAAAGGTCTGAAGCTTAAAAGAACGAGATTAACTGCAACCTGCAGCATGACGTTTGTATATAGCGCCGAATGCCATTTCGAAAACAGAAAGAGCGCCAACCAAATTTTGAACCACTCCCTGGTTAGCTGTTTGCGTGAAGTACCGAAATGTACCACAGAACTAATGCTGTTCTGTGCCAATCATCATTCACAAGCCACCCACATCTTTCCAGTACTGCAGTAGTTCATGTGGCTATGCATACAACCTTTGTCTTTATCCAGGTTTGTCCAACTAAAATTTTCTACACAATTACTTACAGTTCCTGCATTCCGTGGCATGAGATCTTTCACGGGGCTTTGCACATCAAAGCTCTCTCCAAGATGAATTTCCCTTCCTTGTATTTTTGGCTCTCCTCGTACGCTTTCTCCTGCAGAGCACCATACAGTATAAATCAGCCTGAGAGAACTGTATAAGGCATCCAGGGAAGTTAATGACAAAGCATTAAGACAACTTATGATAAAACACACTGTATAGATACCGGAATGTGGAGTTACGTGTTATTAAGGATTTATTAAGAGTATACATGACTTGGAAATGTGTATTCCCAGCTTTCAAGAATAATAGTAACAGTTTTATACACTAAATAATGAAGCTTGGTTCCAGATATTATGTTAGATAAGTGGGAAAACTATCTGTCACTGTTTGCTAAATTAAATCTATACACACTGAGCATTTGGATCAGAATAGTATGGAACAAATCCATAAAGGAACCAGGGGAGAGTGGAAAAACAAGTTTCCAGATTGACAGGGAAAACCAGGACTACTTGTTCCTTGATGGGGGCAAAGGGCTCTGAAGACTTGCAGGGCAACACTACTGGGAATCACACACATATAGGAAGTCAGACATGTTCCGATGATGAAATTGTTGTCCACACGGCTCTGATGAAATAAGAGCAACCAAACTGAAATAAATTGGATATGCACAAACATAATTGAAGCAGGACCAAATCAGACATCACTGAGGCAGGCAACGAGCTACTCTACAGTGTAAAGCAAAAGGCTTCAATATACTAGATTTTTTTAATGGATTTTCTACAACAGTGAGCGACAAAGTCTTGACTTGTATCGATGGCCAATTACAAATGGGTTACATTTACCTGTGTTAAAGAAGCAGAGGAGTACTGTGTTTCAACTTTAAAATCAAGTTGTGAAAAATTCTAATACTCTGATTTTCATTTACCAGTTGCACAACTAGAGACCAAACCACAGGTAACAGGTCGCATTTCTCTGACACGTGAACCAGTAGATGCAATAACACTAGTTCACCTTTTGTTAACTTTGATGTACAATCATAACTGGGTTACAAGAAAGAGGTGGCATCATTTGCTGGAACAATGAGGTATAATACTATTGTAATGTACTAAATTGAAAAACTGACTAGAAAATCATTGTGCAATAGAATGATGAGCCTATGGAAGCAAGTCAAGTTCACTAAAGCAAAACACCAAGGGTTTTATGTGTAACTAATCATGCAATATGTTTTCTATGTACACTTAATATTCAGAACTCATGCCAATGTAGTAAAGGGCATGAATAAGAAATTTTCTACCAACTTTCGATAGAATGCTTTGTTTTGCGAATTTCTCTGTTGAAATGCATGTACGTAATCAGTATAAAAGTATGGGACACCCATTGTTAGATGCTGAAAGAAAATATCATTGTAACTTACATATCTCCAGCCAATAATTTCTTGGCAGCAGATACAGTAAATGTCATTCACTATATGCGGCCCAGTCGTAAATTCCCGATCCTCGTTAGGGCCCAGGGTTATGTTCACCCTGAAATGTGGCAGTACACATCACAAAACATAGAATGGAGAAATAAACGGAACAAAATGGTAACGACTCAAAAGTCCATCAAGCAAACAGATCAGTTCATCTATCCAGTGATTTTGGAAAACAGTAATCAGTTCAGACTTGAAACAGAGGAAATACTTCACATGAATACAGAAGGAAGCTGAAAGAATAAGGCCAATTGTTTGTGGCACTATATAGTTTGTTATGATATTTTGTAGTGTGTCGATAATTAATTGAACAGTTGAATGGCTTGGAAAAGAATCTAACTAAATTTACACAGGGAGGAAAACAGCTGTTGTTTTTACCTAGAATTCACCGCGAAGAAATAGGCAAACAGCAACAGCCATTCCATTGATTTCTCTTATCACTACCTATAATTCAAGAGCAACTTGAACACCATTCACTGTTCTGATGAATACCCAAAAACCTTCTGCTCTACCATTGATATGCATCTGAAATCAACTTCATCACCTACTAATGCATCTACCTAAGCCACCCCCACTCCTCCCTTCTACAGGGTTGCTGTTTTTGTTTCGGAGGTCATTGCCCATCTATTGGATCGACCAAAGTACAGCAGCTCAGAGGAATAACGCGTATGTGTTTGCACGCCACAAGATTCGAGGGAACTCGACACGATTCCTAGAGATTCAAGAACCCAGTAGAAAATATGTGCCAGGGCAGGAGACCACAGGGACCAAGATTTTCGCCACTTAACGAAGTCCCTCCCAATCCTCACAACCAATGTACGACCCTCTGCACAAGTATGCACAGCATCCTACGATCAGCAACCAATTTTATTCCGGTAATCCAGATGCGATTCACAGCTCATTCAGCTAATGAAAAGGAACACAGGAAAAGTGGGGAATGGAAACGTGATCCACATTACATGACGCGAGACTAACTCGACGGGCCAAGAATGAACAGATCGGGGAGCGGGAGAAGAAGCAGTACGTACACGCGATCGAAGAGGTAGCCGCGGCCGATGCGCCCCTGGAATTCCCTGGAGAGGATGGCGCCCATGGAGGCGGCGTCGAGGCGGCACCGCCGGCACTGGAGCACCGTCGCCGCCGGGGAGCCGGGGTCCCCGTTGCCCCGTGGGAGCACCTGCACGAACAGCAGACCCATTCGACGACTCAACCGACCGACCGTGGATGGATCGATCGAGAGGGGAGCCGGCGATGGAAGCAGGCAAGCAGCAGCGGAGGGAGGACGAACAGGAGAGGAAGAAGGCCTCTGTCTCTCTTTGTTTGGTTGCCTTTTCTTCACGCAAGGATGCGAATGGATTAATGGAATGGACCAGTAGGATTTGTTTTTTTTTTACACAATGGATTAATGGAATGGACCAGTAGGATTTGTTGGGTCATGCATCTAGTTTGGTCGGTTACTTCATTCAACTTCGAATTGAATCAAACATACATCGTTATAGCTCGGATGTTTTTTTTTTGAAAAACTTTTGAACTAAATTTTGGCTATGCCAAAAGGAGGCAAGGGGATACGTTTTATGATCAAATCAAAATTTTGGCATGCCCAATTCGGATAGCCACTTCAAATGCTCGAATTATCATGGTACATGGATAAAAATTTGCCTGGGACCAAACTGAGACCAAATTTACTAAGCACGGACAATTTGTTTTAGGGCCTTAAAGCTTGAACTAAACATGACCTTCTCTGATGACCGGAGGCAACCACCATCATTAAAATCCTTAGAAAATTGCATTGATAGTCATCCTATAAATATTCGAGTTTTCACTTGTTAATTGACAAATTTTAATTGCAGATATTCTGGCTCGATTTTGGGCCGCAAACCAATCTGGTCTGAGTATTAGGCCGACAACGCAGGCAGCACGACGGCCGACGTGCAAATTGGTATGCCCAGTTATTATGGATAGGAATTTACTCTGAATTTCATCCCTCATGTACAAAACCGGGTATCAATCGTCCTCAACTTTAAAAGTCCGTTTGTACCCTCAAGGTTTTGCAAACATGGCGCTAGGTCCCACCTGTCAGGCAACAGGTGGCGGTGGTGTCGGTGTTTTAGACCGGCAACCCGCCTAGGGTGTACCCCAGGTGGTCTTTTGTTCGGTAAGGGTCATCGAGAATCAAGGAATCAATGGTGACGTAAGGAACACGATTTAGACAGGTTCGGGCCGCTAGATCGCGTAATACTCTACATCCTGTGTGTTGGTTTTGTATTTGATGAACTGGAGTTCTTGTTGAGAGGGGTCCCTGCCCGCCCTTATATACATGGGAGGGCAGGATTACAAGCCTGAGTCCTAGTCGGGTACTATTACAGAGTTCTACTCGGTAAAGGCCCAAGTAGTTTTCCATAAACATACTTGACTAGTCCGAGTAGGATACGCCCATCCTTGTTCTGATCTTGTCCGAGTACGTCCCTTAGTGGGCCGTCCAAGGTCTACTCGTGGTCCTGGGGTGTATGCCCGACAAGCCCCCGAGTACTTTGTAGTCGTGCGCCATAGTCTTGGGCACTGCGGGCACTATCCGAGCAGCTAGTCGTAGAGGTCGCAGACTGAAGTGCTTGAGTACTGTCGCGTGGCTGGAAGGTACTCTTTTTGTTTCTTCGAGTTGCTTCTGTCCCGAGAAATTTTTATATGGTAGTGCGATGTCAATCGCACTCCATATGGAGTAGCCCCCGAGCCTTAGGTTGAGTCGAAGAATCAGGCTTAGGGTCAAACCAGCTTTTGTCCACTTTACCCTTGGAAATCTTGGAAAAAGAAAAAACTGACCAACGGTACGGTACCCGCAGCCCCCGAGCACTTAGCCGATCTCTGTCGTTGAAGTGGTCAACAGTCTGTTGAAAAGAGTAGCCGTTGAGTGTTAAAGGCAATTAATCTGCAATTAATCTGTCCGTTGCGCAACTGACGCGTGGAAACCGGAGCTGACGGAGATAAAACTGGGAAGCCCCCTTTCGGTTGTTTTTACGCCGCACGGTAATCAGATCTGATTATCTGCCTCCTCCGACCTCCTGCTCCACATTTGCGCCACCTCCAGCACCGCCGCCGCCATTGCCGCCTCTTGAGAAAGATCTGAGTGAGAGTGCCGTTCTAGCTTGAGGTTGAGTCCGTCAAATGCGCACCAAGAAGATGGGCAAGAAACCCGAGAAGACCCAGGGCAAGGCTCCGACGACGGGCAAGGCAAAATCCAAGAAGGGGAAAGAGTTGGTGCTGCCGGCGCCGAAGGTGGGGCCGACGAACCAGACTGCGCCGCCGCCGCCTGGGGCAACGTGGCAACATTCGGTGGTGAAGGAGGAAGCCGTGCAAGCACTAGTCGATGCGAAGCTTCTTCAGCCGAAGGACATTCTGGAGTGGCGCCCCGCATTTCCAAATGCGTGGCAATTTGAGGAGCATCCAGGCGAGACCGTGATGCTCGCGCATTTTGTGGAGAGGGGGTTGGCAGTGCCCACCTCCAACTTCTTCAGAGGTATTCTTGAGTACTATAAGCTTCAACTCGTGCATTTGAACCCTAATGGTGTACTACATATGTCCATTTTCGTACACCTCTGCGAAGTTTATTTGGGAGTTCCTCCAAGTCTCGAGCTGTTTAGGAAGTTGTTCCGTTGTAAGCCTCAGCCAAGTGCCCAAAGGACAGAAGTCTTTGGAGGCGCCGGGTTCCAACTCAGGAACTCGGGCGCGTACATTGAGTACAACTTGACTGACTCTCATAGTGAGTGGAAGAAGAGGTGGTTCTATATTGGGAACCACGATTCTTGCCTACCTATGGTGACTGGTCATGCGCCCAAGCGCGCGGAAAACTGGGTGAGCGAACCTGAAGACACTCCCGAGCTTGATCACCTGATGCAGCAGATTACCGAGTTGAAGGCACTCAGTCTAATTGGAATCAATGTGGCGGCTAGCTTTCTGAAGAGAAGGGTCCAGCCGCTTCAACAACGTGCTCACTCAGGAAGTGAGTACGCAGGTCTTAAGGATCCATCACGTATGTCCGATGAGGATATATTCGATGATGATGTAGAGGCGCTGCTGGCCAAGTTCTTCAGGAACTATTAGGGAGTACCAGTAATCCCTGCGGCCCTTCGTCAGTATGACGCCTGGTATGAGTCAGAAGTGGTATGTCTTTGCACCTGACTTGTACTTTTCTGACTTGTGTGATATTTGTTATTGATATCGACTTGTTTTTTGTAGTCTCGAGTTCTTGCGGGCTACTTGGCACAGTCGGAAGAAGAGTCAGAGGCTGTTGCTGAGGAGTCGGAGGACGAACCCTCTCCTCCTGTCAAGAAACGCAGAGTAGTCTGCGACTAAGTCTGTTTCAACCCTGAGAAGTCTCGGGGTGCCAAGGTATATAGTCGTGAACTTATCTATAGCTGATAAATTTGAACTTGCTATTTATGACCAATTCATCTTTGTCATAAAGGCTGTTGACATGGCGCTTGGTAGCGATGAGGTTGCTTCTGAAGAAGTAGTCGTAACCGACTCGGGTGTCGGTGATGTATCTGTTGATATGGTGCCAGAGACGGTGCCATCAACAGAAGTTGGAGTAGCCCCCCGAGTTGTCCGCACTGGCTCCGTCGGCTGCTGTGATGCCCGTTGCTGACCAAGCGGTCCTGGGGCTGCCTGCCGGAATAGCGGGTGTTGCTAAGGAGGTGTCGCTAGTACTTGCTACTGGTACTTTGCTGTCCAATGTGATCGCCAATGGTAAGCATTGTCCCTTCTAAATGTATTTTTTTGAGTTGTATTGTAGTCTTGACTTCTGCTTCGCAGGCCTTGGCAAGAAGACAACGCCGGCAGCTGTTCTTGCGGCGTCCAGTACTCGGCCGCCTGTTGCCGAGAAGAAGCGTGTGCGATTGCCGCCACGCTCAACCCGGTGAGCTTTCTGGTCTGTTGAAAGACTTTAGGTTGTCTTGAAATCCTGTAGTGACATATTTTGATGTAGAGATGCAGAGGAAACGATCCCTGTAGAAACAGGGGTAGGGCCGGATCCCCCGACTACATTATCTGCTCCTTTCGAGGATTTAATTGTTGAGGAGGTACCCAGGGTTGACGCCGGTCGTCTTGGAGCTACCATGTCGATGCTTCAAGACGTCATCCATTCAGCGGAAGTTCCCGCCGCTGCATCGGGTTCAGGGAGTGCTGCCTTATCAACATCTATTGGCGGATCGCTGACCGTAGTGGGTGTTGAAAAAGCCAAAGAGGCGACTGCTCCAGGTATGTTTCTGTAGTCTTGTTATTGTAATCATAGCGGGTAGTTGGCTAATGATAAATGATGTAGGTGCCATTTTGGGTACAACTCCTCATCTTGCGGAAAGTACTCAAAGACCGGTGGTCAGCCTGCCATCCAACTTGGAGTTCCAGAAGGCCATCAATGTTTTCCGGAGCTTCCATGTAAATTTCCTTTTTTTTTTGAGTTGTCACATGGACCGAGTAGTCGTGAGGCTTTTGACTCACCATAGTACCTTGCATACTTGGATCTTTTCAGGAACGAAGTCATCAACTGGAGCAGGAGTGTGCCCGTCTGACAGAAGCTCTGAGGGTTCACGAGGTTGGGGCGAAGTCTTTTGCTGTGGAATGTACAGATCACGCGGTCATGCAGCAAAAACTGGAGAGCTGCTACAAGTCGCTGAACAAGAAGTATCAAGGTAAGCACTTTGCATACTCCGAGTATGTTTGATTGTAGTCGGCTATTGTTGAGCTTGTTTTGTCCTGTAGAGCTCAAGAAGCAAGAGATGGCTACAAGGGGCCAAGTTCTCGACTAGAGGAACGCACATGACCGAGTGGCAGATGAAGCTGAACATCTTCAGGCCGCGTTGACGGAAGCACAGGCTGCTTGCGAGCATTAGCGAGACCGGAAGATGCAAAATGGTGTGATGCTTGCCATGGCCATGGTGGCATGCAGGGACCATGCCCAAACCATGGGAAGACTTCGAGGCGAACTCCAAGAGCTGACTGTAGCAGCTGAATATTTGGTGAACGCCATAGCCCCCGTAGAAGAAAGCGCAGGGCCGCGATCACTAGTCGAGCGATTGAAGGCTGCCCCGAGTAGAGTGGCGGGACTCTGCAAAACTGTTTGCAAACAGGTCCTTGCAGTTGTGAAGTCCTATTACCCGAGGGCAGACTTGGCGGCAGCTCGTGATGGCGTGGCTCGCAACTGCACAGAAGAAGCATATGCGCAGTACCTCGAGGAGGCGGAGCCTATCGCGTCGAAGATGTCAAAGTTTGTCTCTCTAGAAGAGCCTTGAGCTTTTGTATGTACTTTTGTATTTGTGTTGAGTACTTTGAACAATACTTGTGATAAATGAATACTTGCCCATTGCTTGAGGTGATTGTCTTGCGAAGGGTAATTTTACTCCTTGCTGGCTGACCCGAAGTCCTGGGGTCGGCTGAGCCCAACCTTTTGGGGAAAACTCCGTTTCGCCCGACCCCTTGTGGGGGGAGAACTCAGCCTCGCCCGACCCTGAGTCTTGGGGTCGGGCACGCCCGACCCCTGAGCGGAGGGTTGGAGTAGTCCAAGCTCCCGAGATAATGGGGAGCGCGTAGGCCGTGCTTGGAGTAGTTCCGAGTGTCGAGTAGTCGTAATGCTGTCAAGTATTCTATTTTTGAAGGTCATGGGCATACTGTACTCCGTTGTCCTTTGTGGATGCATGGGTGTACTGTGCTCTTTTGTCCTTTGTGGCATAAGTACCATCACGTGGTCAGAGTCAGGAGTCGTCAGATTCATTGATCATGGGCGCATAGTAACTCTCGGGCAGATGGTAGTTGCATCTTTCGGCTATAAATAGAGCCAGTTGGAGAGCGAACCAAACCAAGTTGCTGAGTGTCAATGGATTGCCTCCGGTTGCTTTTGTTTGAGTGTAGAGAGCCATCAAAGAGTGCACCGGTGCTAGAAGATTCCTCGTAGATTGAGGTCACCTTCCCTTCACAGACTCCTGCGCTCGTAGGGATAGCCGCGATGCTAGAAGAATCCTCGCAGGAGGTTTCGTCGCATGCCTCATCTTGCAGCTCGTGATCTAGTGGAGTACGTGCTGGAACTCGCGAGTGATGGGTGATGAGTGTCGCGGTCTTTATCCCGCTCTTTGAGAGGTGGAGGTGCGGCCGTAGAGTAGATTGGCTCCGTAAGGCTAGCAAAAGAGTAGCCTTGGTTCCCTCTAGGCGCGTCGTGCCGGATTCATCATTGCCGCTGTCAAGGCAGTGGCAATGCTGGAGGTCCTGGCGTTGCCTTGGATAGAGGACCTGGATATGGCTGCGTTTTGCGCAGCTTCCTTGCGTGTGGGCCCTTCCCCTTGTGGTCGGCAGACCTGAGTGGCCTTGTGATATAGTAAAAGCCTGAGGCTTAAATGCAGCCCGCCAGTAGGCAGTTGCTTGCAGTCTTCGTGTATTTCGAGTACTTGTACTCGTATGTAAACTGATGTATCTTCGGTTCAGTAAAGAAATACTTTATGGAAAATTTGTACTAGGGCAGTGATTTGAGTTGACAACTCTTGTTCGAAACTGAGGTGTCTTGAAGTCGGTGGTCGGTCAGTCAGCCCAAGTAGTCATCATGAGTTATTGCCTTGAAATAGTTACTCGGATGCTGCTATGGGTAACAGCGACAGAGATGTTCTATATTCCAAGAGTTTGGTACTTGTTCTCCTGAAAGCTCTTGGAGTCTGTAAGATCCAGGTCCTGTAACCTTTGATATGATGTAAGGACCTTCCCATGGTGAATTGAGTTTATGCAACCCTGATGTGTCTTGGATACGCTTAAGGACCATATCGCCCGAGTTGAAAGATCTTTCCTTGACGTTGCAGTCGTGGTAACGCCTTAAACTGTCAAGGTATCTGGCAGATTGCACTAATGCTGCGCATCTTGTTTCTTCTAGAATGTCTATATCTGTTCGCCGTGTTTCTGTTGCCGGTTCTTCGTCGTATTGCTCAACGGATGGTGATTGCCACATGATGTCAGCGGGTAGTATGGCTTCCGAGCCATATACCAGGAAATAGGGCGACAGCCCCGTAGTCTTGCACGGTTGGGTACATAGGCCCCATAGAGCATTGGGTAACTCTTTGAGCCATTTGCCACCTTTGGTGTTACCAACGTCATGTAGTCTTTGAGCTGTGTTAGTGCGTCATCTGCCTCTTCCGTCCATTTGAACTTGTCCTGGCGTTTGAGAAGCTTGAAGAAGGGTAGTCCCCGTTCTCCGAGTCTCGAGATGAACCGGTTGAGAGCGGCCATGCAGCCTGTGAGTTTCTGCACATCCTTAATGCTAGCTGGTGCCTGCATGTTTGTGATGGCAGATATTTTTTCCGGGTTGGCCTCAATGCCGCGATGGCTAATGATGAACCCGAGTAGCTTACTGGAAGGTACTCCAAAGATGCACTTAGTAGGATTGAGTTTCCATCGGAAAGCGTGAAGACTAGAGAAAGTTTCCTCCAAGTCAGCAATGAGTTCCTCCCGGTTTTTTGTTTTGACGACGACGTCGTCGACATAAGCTTCGACATTGCGGTGAAGTTGCTTTTCGAAGCACATCTGTATGGCCCTTTGATAAGTCGCCCCTGCATTTTTTAGTTCGAAGGACATTGTTTTGTAGCAGAAAGCTCCGAAAGGCATGATGAACGCTGTTTTGGCTTGATCTTCCTCTTTGAGGCTTATCTGGTGATAGCTGGAGTAGCAGTCGAGAAAGCATAGCAAAGCGCACCCCTCGGTGGAGTCAACCACCTGATCGATCCCGGGTAGCCCGAAAGGGTCTTTTGGGCAGTGTTTGTTGAGGTCGGTGTAGTCAACACACATTCTCCACTCGTTGTTTTTCTTACAAACGAGCACGGGATTGGCAAGCCAATCAGGATGAAAGACTTCTTTGATGAACCCTGCCACGAGTAGCTTGGCTAACTCTTTTTTGATTGCTTCTCGTCTGTCCTGAGCGAACCGGCGTAGTCGTTGCCGTTTTGGAGTAGCTTTGGGATCGACATTGAGAGAATGCTCAATGAGCTCCTTGGGCACACCTGGCATGTCAGCCGGTTTCCAAGCGAAGATATCATGGTTAGCCCGAAGGAAGCTGACGAGCGTGAATTGCTATTTAGGATCTAGCCCTATTCCGATCAGGGCTGTCTTGGAAGGATCACCTGTCAGGAGGTCAACTGATTTGAAGTCTTGCTCACTGGCGGGTTTCACCTTTGTGGATCCTGACTTGTTTTTCGGGATCTCTAGTTCGGTTGGATGGAGCTTCTTTGAAGCTGTGAAGACTTGCTGCATGGGACTAGGAGATTGAGTAGTCGCAGCAATTTCCACGGCTTCGGTGTCGCATTTGTAGGATCTTCGTAGATCTCCTCGCAGCGTGAGTTCTCCCTTGGGGCCTGGCATTTTGAGTACTAGGTAAACATAATGTGGTATGGCTATAAATTTGGCAAGTGCTGGCCGTCCGAGTATAGCATGGTAAGATGTCTCGAAGTCTGCGACTTCGAATCTGATGTACTCGGTACGGTAATGTTCCTTAGTTTCGAAGGTGACTGGAAGGACAACTTGTCCTAGTGGTATAGCCGCGTTTCCAAGCACGATGCCGTAGAAAGGTGAATCTATTGGAGTAAGCATTTCAGTAACATCGAGGCACATCTTCCTCAATGTCTTGGCGAAAATAACGTTGAGTTCGCTTCCGCCGTTGATGAGTACTTTGGTTAACATTGAGCTTGCCACCACCGGATCCAGGACTAGTGGGAAACAGCCTAGTTCTGAGAACTTGGTCCACTGATCTTTTCTATTGAAAGAAATGAGAACTTCTGACCATTTTAACGGTGTTGGATCCGTTGGTTCGATGGCCATGATCTCCCTGAGTACGAGTTTGTTGGCTCGATTGGATGCGGTGCCTAGGATACCGCCAAAAATGACGTTGACGGTTTTTGAGGCTGTCTGGAAGTCGCCCTCTTCGTCTTCGTCGCTGCGGGCTTTGTTCTTCCCCTTATCTCTTTTCTTGGTGTACTCTTCAGGAGGTGGTGGTGCGGGTAAGTCTTGCATGACTCGGCGTATGCTGTAGCAGTCTATGGCCGAGTGCTTGCTAGTCGGGTGCCATGGGCACTGCTTTTTGAATAGTTCAGTGAAGGTTGGCCCTTCATCGTTTTTACGGGTTCCTTTTTTCCCTGAGTTGGTCATGGTAGCAACAGTGTTGTCGGGCTTCCTTTTGCGATTGTGATTACTCGAATAATTGTTCCGAGGATCATTATGCCGAGTTCTATCTTGGTCATTGTTATGGTTGTTGTCGCGTCCACGGTTACGGTGGGAGCTGAACCGTTCTCGCTCTTTGTCTTCCTCATCCGCCCACTGCTGCACCATGACTTTGAGTTCTTTGACATCAGCTGGTCGGCGGTGGCCGAAGTCTTGGTATGTTCGTCGATCATAGAGTCCATTCTGGAAGCACTCGATAACGTCTATTTCGGAGATATCAACTATGGTAGCCTTCTTTTCGAAGAATCATCGCAGATAATTGCGTAGGGTTTCGCCTTCCATTTGCTTAATTTGGCTTAAGTCAATCTTGTTGCCTGGTCTAGCCATGGAGCCGGCGAAGTTGTTGGTGAAAGCCTTTGTCAAGTCTGCCCAGGAGTCAATGGACTTGGGCTTGAGCGACTCAAGCCAGGTCAACAGTGCGGGTTCCATGCATATGGGAAAGTGAATAACTTTGGTATCATTATTGCCCCCGGCTGCTTGGACGGCTAGCGAGTAGCATCGTAGCCATTGAATTGGGTCTTGTTTGCCATCGTACTTGGTGATTCCGGTTGGCTTGAACTTCTCGGGTAGTTTTGTTTTCATTACCCGGTTTGTGAAAGCAGGAAAGTGGTTGTAGTTGTCGACTTCTCGCTCGCGCGGACTATTGAGGATTTCTCACAGATCACTGAAGTTGGACACTTCATGGTTCTTCCAAGTAGGGCGGATGCTTTTAACCGAGTTGGTGTAGCTGACCTCGCTAACATCCTTATGGCGAGCTGGGGATTTGTGCTTGCTTGGACCTTGGCTGTGCTGCCTAGGTTGGTTAACTTCATTGCCGTTTTTTGGGACATTGTTGTTATCTCCAGCCCCCCTGTTGCCTTCTTGGTGAGCAGTGATGCAAGGAACAGATGGAATTGGTGATTCTTTGTCGAGTAACTTGTAAGCTTGCTCCACGAGTTGTGCGATCAGTCCGTTGCCGCACTGCACGAGTTGAGCTGTGGCTTCATTGTCCCTATCCTGAGGAATCGATGTTGTTAAAAGGTTGATCGAGGTGATAGCCGCGAGTGGAGTATTGTGCTCCTGAGCCTGAACTGCGTTGAAAGCCCTTTCAAGATTTGTAATGGGAATGTTTGTAGCCATCGACTGTCGTCGCTCGGCTCGAGCAGTGTTGCGCGTCCTTCTTTGGTTACGTTGCTCGGAGGTTTCATCGTGATGAGCATCAGCTGTAGACTCATCCTCGGAGATGTTGTCGATTTGTGCTAATCACCTGGGGGTTCTGTTCTGGCTAGTACCCGGGTTGTTATTCTGAGTAATAACAAGTATCTCCCTGTCCGGGTAGTAGCTTCCGGAGCTTGATGTTGCAATCTCCGTGGAATTTTCCTCACGGTTGGAAGTGAGTGGAACGCCTTCTTGATACGGGAGGTTGTCTATATGGGCGACAAGGCGCGAGTCATAGTCGCAGTCAAGGAGAGATGGGCGCAATCCCGGCCAGTGGATGAATCTGCCTTGTGATGTTGCAGTTATTACCAATCCTTGGGCTGGACCAGACAATGGTATCTCTGGCGAATAGGATGAGTCGGAGTCTACGTCTTCGTCATGCCCGAGTTCGAATCGGGTTCGAGTAAGAAATCCTTGGTGGACTTTGGTTGCGTTGCGGAGTCCGTGCGGGAACCGCCTTGAAATCGAAACCGACTTGGACACTGGCTGGGACCGACTTGTTTGAGGCGAATCCGACCCTGAGTCCTAGGGTCGGCCGAGCCCGACCCTTTAGGGGAGTAGCTCTGCCTCGCCCGACCCCGAGTCCTGGGGTCGGATGCGCCCGACCCCTGAGCAGAGGGTTGGAGAAGTCCAAGGCGAAGTCGAATCTGACGTGTAGTCGAACTCGAACTCGTCGACTTTGAAATCTTGGTTTTTTCTGATCAGATTTTCTGGTTTCTTCTCCTGAACATCGACGATCTGGCGGCGGAACAAACCTGAGCCTTCGGCGACGCAAAACCAGGATCCAAAAATGAAGGTGGCGCCGGCTTCGATGAAGAAAACGGGCCTGATGATGACCTTTGCCATTGAGTTCGCGCTGAGAAACTCGACGAGTCCCCCTACCTGGCGCACCAGCTGTCGGTGTTTTAGATCGGCAACTCGCCTAGGGGGTACCCCAGGTGGTCTTTTGTTCGGTAAGGGTCGTCGAGAATCAAGGAATCAATGGTGACGTAAGGAACACGATTTAGACAGGTTTGGGCTGCTAGATCCACGTCCTGTGTGTTGGTTTTGTATTTGATGAACTGGAGTTCTTGTTGAGAGGGGTCCCTGCCCGCCCTTATATACATGGGAGGGCAGGGTTACAAGCCTGAGTCCTAGTCGGGTACTATTATAGAGTTCTACTCGGTAAAGGCCCGAGTAGTTTTCCATAAACATACTTGACTAGTCCGAGTAGGATACGCCCATCCTTGTTCTGATCTTGTCCGAGTACAACCCTTAGTGGGCCGTCCAAGGCCCACTCGTGGTCCTGGGGTGTATGCCTGATAGGTGGGTCTGCGTGTGATGTATTCTCTCTCCTCCCTTCCCTCTCTTCTTCGCTCCTTCCCCTTCTTCGCCGCCCCTCCGACACCCTCCGCCACCCAAGTCACGCCATGGAAGCGGACGAGCGGTCGGAAAACAAGAAGGATGCGGCCGGAGCAGGAGAAGCCTTCCTCGTGTGAGGGACGACTGCTGCGCCGCGTCGTAGCCATCCCGCGCAGCCCTCTCCCTAGGGTGGTCGCCTGAACTACATCATTTCCATCCAAACCCCAATGCAATGGTAGTTATGCAAATTACAATTCCAGCAAAGAGGCTCCCATCTCGGTAATTGCATAAAAAATGGGTCTAATGAAGCTTTGTCGGTGACTAGATCTCAAAATTAGTCTCTATAGCTTGCAAATTGCAAGTAAACGAGAGTGGGAGGAGAACGCACTGAGAGGGATACTTCCTAGTATTTTCTGAGGTTGGCCACGGAGTGGGAGGGCAGCAAGCAACCGTCGTCGGGGATGGTGGTCTAAATTCCCGAGGGCTTATGGATCAGGCTAGCTAGCGACGAATACGAGCTGGCTCCTGGTGGCCGCAGCGGCGTCGGGTGTACTGCAGAGCAAGGCATTAGCCTAGGGCGGGAGTAGAGGCAGAGGCATCAGCGTGGGCAGCGGCGCCGTGGCGTAGGAAGGGGAGGTGAGCCGCAGAGACTTGAACAAGCGGGTGGGCTGAAGGACCTCCCTGTAGACCCCGGTGGTCCTCGTCGTCGGAGGCGCAGCGGACACGGGAGGCTCGGGCCACGGCGGAGTCAACAATGGCCCACAGTGCGGCGGAATTGAGGTCACCAGGGCTGCTCATGGGGGAGAGAAATAGGAGGAAGAGAAGGAAAAGAAAGGCATGTGTCATGTGGGCCCATTGCCACGTGTGTCTAACATGTGGGATCCAAGTGTGCAGCGAAGGACGTTCAGGAAGTTGATGTGGCGCCACCCCCGAAGAAGGCGCGTACTGCCGCTGCCAGACGGGCGGTGAGGAAGGTGGTAGCTGACGAAGTCCCCCCGTCAGGTAACAAGATCCTGAGGATCGAGTACCCATTCGTTGTTTGCTTTATCACCAAAATCTGACTTTGATCTTGCTGATGTGCAGGTAGTTGTGGAGGAGACAGAGGCGGAAGAACCGACTACTCTGATCCTACGGTGGGAGGCTGCCAACGATAAAAGAAGTCCCAGCGTCAAGTGCCCGACGAGAGGAGACGATGGTTTAGGCTACCGAGGATTCGACTGTGATCCGGCAAGCCACGCCAAAAAAGTCATCACCTACTATCAAGGCACCGCGCTTGGGAACCGGGCCCTCCCTCAGGATAAGAAGGTCCACCCAGTAAGTATCCGTGTACTGATGTCGACTTAATGTCGTGTAGTAGTGTGTCAGGATACTTGTCTTGTTGTAGGAGATCCGCTAGCGTGGACACTATCGGTGTTTAAACCTCGCAACCTACCAAGGGAGTACCCGAGGTAGAGTTTTGGTTGGTGGGTGTCACCAAAATTAGGAATTCGATGGTGTACGTAGGCACGCGAGTTAGACAGGTTCGGACCGCTAGATCGCGTAATACCCTACGTCTTGTGTGTAGCTTGTTCGTATTGGATTGAACTTGTCTAGAGGGAGTCCCTACCCGCCCTTATATACCGGGGGAGTAGGGTTACAGGTCGGTTGTTTTACAAAAGTATTAGTCGGATTCGACCAGAGAGTCCTACTCCAACTACTACAAGTAGTTTCCTTGCCCTCGACTAGTTCCTTGTACTCCATGAAAGCTATGCCGTCCGGCACCATAGTCTCGATGTCCAGTACATCTCGGTATACAGCCCCATATGCAGATCTGTCCAAACCTTTGGGTGAGCCCATAGATGTATGTACAACAAGCCCCCAAGTACGTTTGAGTCAAATGTAGCAGTCTCGAGTACCTTTATAGACTTTGCTCGACTAGTCCATGGTGCTCTTTGATTACTTTGTTAGGGTTGAGTCTTCAAGTAACTCGAGTACTATCATGCGGCTGGAATGTGCTCAAGCCTCATCTGACGTTGCCTTTGAACATCTGTTCTTGAATCTTTATATTGGAGTGCGATGAAAATCACACTCCATATGGAGTAGCCCCCGAGCCTTAGGTTGAACCAAAGAATCAGGCTCAGGATCAATCTGTATTTGTATTATCTTCATCTTGATCTTGACAAAAGAATTTTTAAACCAACAGGCACGATGTACGCAACCCCCGAGCCGTTGCACGACTAGCTCCAGGAGGTATAAGGGTCAACCACTATCATCGTGACCGTTTTCCAATAGTTAATTCTATCTCTTGTGATAAATCTGGTAACCGCCGGACGAGTGCAAAATTTTCGGCCAAGTGCGAAAACATCGGGCCATTACCTCCATTAACTCCACCGTTGCTATAAAGGGATGAGAGAAGTTGCCCCTCCCGTTACTCTGTCATTTGCCAACCAAACTGCACCGCTGAACCAGGCCATGACTTGGAAGAGGTCAAGCAGGAAGGAGGAGGAGATCCACGAGCTCGTGACAGCGAAGCTATGAAAAACAAGGCCATTGTAGGCTGGAGGTGCGCCCACGGGAATCCATGGCCTTTGGAGACACACCCAGATGAGACGGTAACCTTCGGGCTTTTTGTTGAGCGGGGTTTTGCTGTGCCCACTTCTGATTTCTTCCGGGGTCTCTTGGAATACTACCAGCTGCAATTGGTTCATCTCAACCCCAATAGCATCCTCCATATTGCCATATTTGTACATCTGTGCAAAGCTTTTCTGGTGATTCAACCCCACTTCAACTTGTTTCGCAAAATATTCCGCGTGAAGCCACAGCCTAGTAAGGAGCATACTGAGGTAGTCCGTTGTGGAGGGATCCAGATCTAGGAGAAAAGAAGTAGTTTGTACCTGGATTACAAGACCATCGAATCGCACCCTTAGTGGAAAGCAAAGTGGTTCTATGTTGAAGACCATGTGCTAAAGTTGCCTAAGGTCACTGGCCACTGCCCGGTGTGGAACAGTAGGTGGATCGATGAGCTGACGACCGAGGAAAGTATGCAAGTACCTGAGCTTCTGGCCAGGATCGCCGATCTGAAGACGAAAGGACTGACAAGCACTAGGGTAGCCTTTAGTTTCTTGAAGAGACGAGTACATCCCCTGCAGTTCCGCCACACGTGGGGTTATGATTACTCGGGTCTTAATAACCCGTCCAGGATGTCGCTTGAAGAGATCTCCACTGATGAAGTGATGGAAGACTCGGGTGCATGTTCAAGAATGCTGAGGATATCCCCAAGGTAGTCGGGACCTTCAATGCTTCCGACCCGCCAAGAGAAGTAAGTACTCGTGGCCGTAGCCCCCGAGTACGTATTTGTTGTTGATCTTCTTTGCCGACTTGTTTCCCTGTATGCAGGAAGACGTACTCGTGTTCTTTTCACCCCCTCCTCCCCCCAGTGCTGATGAAAGCAAGAACGCGTGGCGTATTTTCGGACCGGGTTGCTCTATAATTGGGGCCACCCAGGAGGACGAAGAGATTGAGTCCCTCAGTAGCTCTGACACTAATGCTGCTGAGGATTTTGTTGTGCAGCATCGAACCTCCGAGCAGGCCGGAGCACCCTCTGGCGCGTCGAAGCGTCCTGCTTAAGATGAGCTTGATGCCAGTTTAGCCCCGCCGCCGAGGAGGCGGACAGCGGTTGTCAAAAGGCGCCTTTCATGTAGTCTTCACATCGTCGAGGATGCTCCTCCGTCGGTAATAAACTTTGAGGAAGGGTAAGACCTTGAGGTGTGGGTACGATTAAGCTTGTATAGTAATGCCACGACTACTGATCATGGCTTCTTTTTCCTATAGGTGACTGATGATGTAGTCAAGACAATGGAGATGGCAGCCGATACCGCTCCAACAGAAGTTCCAGCTGCTGGGGAGGACATTAATGCTGGAGATGATCGTGAGCCTCCCGCTGCTGAAGTGAACCCTACGGGTACTAAGGTACTCATAGGGGATGAAGTTGGGAGTATCCTAGCTGGCAACATCCAGGAAATGCTTCCACGAGCCCCGCCAAGGGTGTCCGTCCCCACTGTCCAGCCGATGCGCTTGGTGGGGAACCCATCACTAAAGCTGCAGAGATCCACCAGGTGAGTACTCTGTTGTTATTTGAGTACCAATTTTGTATCGAGTACTTGGTTGTCTTCCTTTTCTTATGCTCTATCTTGTGTAGGACATCCTCGAATGTGTACCTTGGTGTATGAAGTTCGGGGTCGACAACTGATGGCGCAAGCCACTCAATTGAAGATCCAGGCCCCGCACCTACCGTAGTCCCGACCGAGGAGGATCCGACTCCGGCGCCAGAGGCGGGTGCCACATCCTTTGTTGCTGCACTGATGTGTGGTGTGATCAGCTCACTGGGGGATGTTACAGTGCCAGCTCCCGAGCCCGCTGTGCCCAGAGCGCTCCCCGAAGGCATGCCTGTGTGGAATACGCCCATGTCGTAGGTCTTGGAGTTGATACCTCTCAACGCTGCTGATCCCGGAGACTTTGAGCTCGAGGCTATTGCAGCTGGGACGTCGTCTGAGGTGGGGAATTCAACAGGCCGCGATCTAGTCTCGGTACCCGGCACAAGGAGCGAGTTGCCCACGGAGAGTCTACTGCGTCTTGAGGAAATCCAGGCCTTCAAGACCCCCTGTTGGATCCGCAGATGGTGGCTACCATTCTGGAGATGAACCAGCATGTCGTGTCGTATAATGAGGTAAATTCTGATTTTGGTCTTGTACTATTTATCTTGCAAGTTGTCTTCTGCGCATTCTTCAAGTACTAATTTCTAGTGAGCAGGACCTGATCAACCATTCTTGCCGGAATGCCCAATTTCTGCGGGAACATGGCGAAGCCGTGCACCGGATTGAGGTGCTGGAGAGACAACTGGCCAAAGAACATTGCAATCCTCCCGGCTCGTGATGAAGTTTGACAGTACGGTGGTGTCTTTCCGAGTGGAGAGGTAAGAGTTTATGAGTGAAAAAGACTGCCTTGTTGCCCGTAATAAGTTGTTGTACCACAAGATTGAAGGTGAGTACTCAAATTTGCGGCCTCCGTTTGTCTGTAATCTGTAGCTTTTTTATTGACTTCTTGTTTCCATTGCGCAGAATATGAAAATCAAGAAACTATGCTGAAGAACTCCGTCACCGGTAGGAAGAATGCCTTCTACCGGTTGACCAATCAGCATGATAAGTTGGTGCAACAGGTGGAGAAGATGGAGCATGATCTGGAGAAGGAATCCCAAATGCGCTGGGATGGTGAAGTAAGCCTTGTTAAGCCATGATTACCCTCCGAGCGCAAAAAGCTGAACTCCAGCAGTGGGCTGAGGTGGCTTAGCCCTTGGTTGATATGGTGGAGCCCCTAGTTGAAGGCGCAGAACCTCACCCACTGGTGGAAAAACTCTGAGACGTGCTAGCGAAGATCACCAGCTATATCCAAGGGATGGCGAAATCTGTGCAAGGCAGCTGCTAGGCTTTGTCAAGTCCTTCTACCCCAAGGCAGACCTGTCTCCTGTCACGGAGGGGATCGCTGGGGATTGTACTAATGAAGTCTTTCAACAGTATCTGGAAGAGGTGGATCCCATCGCTGAAGAGGTGGCCAAGTATTTGGATCTGCAGTTGACTTATCTTTTTCCCCTTTTTGTTGGGCATGAAAAACATAAGTCCTCTAATGAAAAACATTAGTCCTCTTTGAGCGATTTGTTGCTCTTCAACTTAGTTATCTGCATCGTTTAGCGCATCTCAAACTTTAGTCCTGATTCTGCTCGTTCGACCAAGTTGAGTGTCTGTGCACAAGGCTACTATTATGAGCCTCTTCGGAAATGATTTGCTAAGTACTTGGGTACTCAAGCTATCCGGTAGTAATCATTGAGTAGTATCTCCAGGATTTCTCATGATAGGGCTTTTTCCCTTGACTCTTCGTAGCGGAAGGACTTGCATTATTGTTGTTTTGTCAGGAAGGACACACGGGAGTAATGTTCACCCTTATCTAGTTGTAAAAGGGATGAGCTGCATGTGAGCACGGGCTCCTGATTCCTGACGATAAGGATAAGCTTCACGTGAATACTGCACTGGCGTCTGGTGCTCGAGGAACTTTTACTCTGCGATCACGGGTGCGTGGTGTATCACTCTTGTTGCCTTGGCTATAAATAGGGCTGCTTTTGCCTTCGGAGAGCTCATGGCTTGGTTTATAGCGATAGTTGGTTTGAGGCTTTTTCTCTTCGCCAGGGGTAGCTTCCACTAGATCTCATGATGACAGGAGAATTCTCGTAATGAGTGCCCAGATGCTCCTTCCCTCTGCAGTCTCTTCAGCCACGATGCTAGAAGAATTCTCGTAAGGAGAGAGCACCATGCATCCCGGTCTTTATCTAGGTCACTCCTAAGGGGGGATTGAAGTACAGCTTCCTTGAGCGCAGCTTTCTTGCGTGTGCTCTTTTTTCCTTTTTTGCCTCGACGCTTCTTGCTTCGAGGTGTAGAGTAGTCCTGGGGCTATTCACACACGCTTGGTGTGATATTGTAAAAGCCTAGGACTTCTATTGTAACTGCTGAGGCTTGTAGTCATTGTTGAGCATATTGTTGTATTTTTGTTGCCCCGATTTCTTTGAGCGGTGGCATTGATGTACCTTATGAATCCTGGAGTTGAAAAATTCGTTAATATGACACAAACTTAGAACTGTGGACTCCAAATCCAAATTGTGCAATGGCTAAGCAAAAGGTTGTAGGACAGGGAAATATGACTACGAATTTTTTTGGGTTTTTCGTGGACTGTGGGATGAAGGCGAAAACAAACTAAACTAGGGTAAATCTGACAGTAATACCTTAGTCTCTTATTACCACTTGATGGGAACTAGGGTGCCCAATCTTCCGTCAGGTGAGGGTAACTCTCGATATGGTGGAGAAACAGCACACTCGATCCGGCTTCTGATCAGCGATATCCTCATCATCATCCCCTTCTTGAATTGGAGTCATCCTCAACTCAAGCTCATCCTCCTCGCCCAAGTATGGCTTCAAATCTGAAATGTTAAATGTGGGGCTAATCCCAAACTCGGGAGGCAACTCAAGTTTATATGCATTATCATTTATTTTCTCAATTATTTTAAAAGGACCAGCAGCTCTTGGCTTTAGCTTAGGACTTTCTCAACTCAGGAAATCTATCTTTTCTTAAGTGTAACCACACAAAATCACCTTGAGCAAGTTTTACTTCCTTTCTATTTATACTTGGCATTCATCTTTTCAATGTTATCTTTAGTAGTTTCATGTATTTTTAGAATAAAATCAGCACGCTCTTTAGCATTATGATGAACATGCTCAGATGAAGATAGAGGTAAAATATCAATAGGAGCATGGGGATTAAACCCATACACTATCTGAAAAGGACTTACCTTGGTGGTACAGTGTTCCGCTCGATTATATGCAAACTCCACATGCGGCAAACACTCTTCCCACATCTTTAAATTCTTCTTCAAGATAGATCGCAGCATGGTGGATAATGCACGATTAACAACCTCAGTCTGACCATCTGTTTGTGGGTGACATGTTGTTGAAAATAACAGCTTTGTTCCCAACTTATTCCATAGCGTTCGCCAAAAGTGACTCAAAAATTTTGCATCACGATCTGAAACATTAGTAGAAGGCATACCATGCAAATGAATAATTTCTTTGAAAAAGAGGTCAGCAATATGGACAACATCATCACATTTATGACATGGTACAAAATGTGCCATCTTAGAAAACCGATTAACCACAACAAAAATGCTATTCCTCCCCGTCTTAGTCCTAGGCAATCCTAAAACAAAATCCATAGAAATATCCGCTCAAGGAATAGAAGGAACGGGAAGAGGCATATACAACCATGTGGATTCAAGCATGACTTAGCTTTTTGGCATGTAGTGCAACGACTCACAAACCTCTCAATATCTCACCTCATCTTTGGCCAAAAGAAGTGTGTGGCCAAAACTCCCTCTGTCTTTTTGGCACCAAAGTGCCCCATCAAACCCCCGCCATGTGCCTCCTGCAACAACAAAATACGAATGGAACCAACTGGAATGCATAGGCAGTTAGCTCTAAACAAAAATCCCTCATTCAGCACATATTTGTTCCACGAACGTCCCTCTTTGCAATTCAAAAGCACATCTTTAAAATCAGAATCAAATTGATATTGTCCCTTAATCGATTCAAGCCCAAAAAATACGACAATCAAGTTGAGACAACATGGTATAACAGCGAGACAAAGCATCAGCAATAATATTATCTTTCTCTTTCTTGTGTTTAATGATGTACAGAAAAGATTCAATGAATTCAACCCACTTAGCACGTCTACGGTTCAATTTACTTTGCATGCGAAGGTGCTTAAGGAATTCATGGTCAGAATGAATAATAAATTCCTTAGGCCATAAATAGTGCTGCCACGTCTTTAGTGAATGAACAAGAGCATAAAATTCTTTGGGATCCACGTTCAGTGAGTGCTCGATCAACTCCATGGGCACTCCCGGCATAATAGATGGCTTCCATGCAAAGATGTCCCGGTTGGCCTAGAGGAAGCTGACGAGCGCGTCTTCCTATTTGGGATCTAGCCCTGCGCTAATCAGGGCTGTCTTGGAGCTATCGCCGGTCTCGAGGTCAATGGCTTTGAGATCAACCTCTCCTGCTTGCTTGACCTTGGTTGCCCCTGACTTCTTCTCTTGGATTTCAAGCTATGTCGAATAATTGCTTGGATACGGTGAAGACTTGCATCATGAAGTTTGGCACATGAGTAGTTGCTGCTAGCTCTACAGCTTCTGTATCGCAGTCGTGTGATTTCTTCAAGTCTCTGCGCAGGGAAAGTACTTCCTTGAGTCCTGGCAACTTGAGTAATAGGTACACGTAATGCGGGATGGCCATGAATTTGGCTAGTTCTGGTCTTCCGAGGATAGCATGGTACGAAGTCTCGAAGTTAGTCACCTCGAACTAGATGTACTTGATCTGGTAATGATCCTTGGTCCCAAAAGTAACTGGCAAAACCACCTGACCAAGGGGTACAGCCGTGTTACCCGGGACAATCCTATAGAATGGGGGGTTCGTTGGGGTGAGCATATCTATCACATCGAGGCCCATCTTCCTCAAAGTCTTGGCGAAGAGCACGTTGAGTCCACTGCCGCTGTCGATGAGTACTTTTGTGAGGTGAGAGCCTGCGACAACTGGATCCAGTACGAGAGGATAGCGTCCTGGGTCAGAGAACTAGTCCACTGATCTTTTCTTGAGAAGGTGATTGGCACCTCGGACCACTTAAGGAATATGGGCGTTGTTGGCTCAATGGACATGATTTCCCGAGGGTTAACTTCTGGGGCCGCTTGGTAGCAATACCCGGAGTGCCGCCGAATATGACGTTAACGGTATTGGATGGGTTCTAGAATTTCCCATTGTCAACCTCATCTCCATCTTCTTTGGCCATTCCATTGTCTTTAGCTCCAGAAGATTCCGGCAGATCTTTCATGACTCTATGAAGGCTTATGCATTCCATCGCAGAGTGTTTAGAATTGGGGTGCCATGGGCACTGCCTTAAAAGGAGTTCTTTCTTGGTTTCCAGCGCTCTTCTTGGAGGACTCAGACATTGCCACGATAGTGTTGTCTGGCTTCCTCTTGCGGTTTTGACCACCCGAGTAGTTGCCTCGGTTGTTGTTGGGGTGTTGTTGTGATTCTTGCCGTTACCTTGGTCATTGCTCTGGTTGTTGTTGTTCTAGCCTCTGTTATGACTAGATTCCAACCACTCGATCTCCTTGTCTTCTTCATCTGCCCAGACTTGGATCATAGTCTTGAGAGACTTCATATCCTCTAGGCGTCTTCTACCAAAGTCTTGTAACATCTGACAGTCATAGAGACCATTGTGGAAGCACTCTATGGCGTCTTTCTCCATGATGTCCACGACAATGGCCTTAGAAACAGTTTAAATCACTACATAGGGTTTCGCCTTGTTGCTATTTGACTTGCGACAAGTCGATCCTGTTGCTAGGATGTTTCATCGCCCCCGCGGAGTTGTTTGTGAATGCCGCCTTCAGCTGACTCCATGTATCGATGGACTTCCTCTTTAGAGACACGAGCCAAGTGAGTGGCCCTACCTCCATGCAGATGGGGAAGTAGATGACCTTGGTGTCATTGTTTCCTCCAACCGCTTGGACCGCTAGCGAGTAGCACCGCAGCCATTGGACTGGGTCCTGCCTGCCGTCGTATTTGTTGATACCCGAAAGTTTAAACTTGTTGGGTAGAGCTGTATTGCGTACTCGGCTTGAAAAGGCGGGGAACTCGTTAGTGTCTTCTCCCGAGTAGTCGATTTCTTAATCACGTTTGCGGCAGTGCCCTTCAATAATGTCACGAGCGTCGCGATTCTGGTTGATCTGCTGGCAAAGGTCATGAGGTTGCTCAGGTTTTGAGTGGGGCTAACGGGACCAAGGCCTCCCGAGGGTCCCCCCCCCCTGACTACCTTCCATCCTGTGTTGACTTGCCCTGGGTTGCTCAATCTTGGTAACCTCATTTCTGGCAGCTTCGTTGCGACTTGGATGCCTGCCACTGCTGCCATGATGGGAGGAGGTGCGTCGGATTGAGTTGATCGGACTCTGTCGATCTAGTAGTTCGTACGCGTGCTCCACTAGAAATGCTAGTTGCCTGTGTATCTGTCTTGCACTAGTGCCCAAGTGAGCAGGTCAATGGAGGCGACGGTGGCAAGAGGAGTGTTATGTTGACGCGTTGAAACTTCTTTGAACGCTTGATCTAGATTCATGATGGGTAGGTCATTTGTCAGGCAGTGTTGACGTTCTGCTCGCTTCGTGTTTCTTGCTCGTCGGCGCACCCTTTGATCTTTTGTCTCTTCCCCTTGGACATTGGCAGAGAGTTCATCCCCCAACACATCGTCAGGGTGACGCTCGCATCACGGATTTCTTTCTGGTTGTTCTGCTCCATCGTCGTTGGCTCTTTGAGTGATAATGGCGAGTAGTTCTCTCTTTGGGGAGAAACTACTCGAGCTTGATGTGATGATCTCCGTAGGGCCATCTTTTTCGTAGGTAGGAGACAGAGGTGTTCCATCCTGGTATGGGAGGTTGTCGAGGTACGCGACGAAGCGTGACTTGTTGTCCTTGACGAGGGCAGATGGTTTCATGCCGGGCCAGTAGACGAATCTGCCTTGTGGAGTATATGTGATTACCAGGCCCTGCTATGGACCTGATAAGGGAATCTCCTAGTCCAGATTCGTGTAGTAGTCGAAGTCCTCGATTGAATCCAAGTTGGACTGGGATCTGGATAAGGAAGCTTGGTAGACGGTGCTTGTGTTTTGAAGTCCGAACGGGAACCAACTTGTGTTGTAGACTGATTCGCACGATGGCTCAAGTACCAGCTCATGGGAACCAGTCCGACTGGTGGGAGAAGTTGAGTTGTACTCGGACTTGCCCATGGGACCTCGGAAGAGGTCAAAAATTTCATTGAATTTTTCAACGAAATCCTCCAAAGCTTGGCGGTGGAGATTGATGTCGTAGTGCTTCTCCTCTGGGGCTGGCGCGATGTGGCGGTGCAAGTTTCCGGCGCCGTCCGTGACACAGACCAAGGAGCCAAAGACGAACGTCGCACCTTCTTCGAACGCGACAGTGGGCTTGATGATGACTGGAGCCATCGAGTTCACCAGTGGATCTTTAGCGAGAGCCCCTACCTGGCACACCAGCTATCGATGTTTAGACCCGGCAACCTACCAATGGGATACCCGCGGTAGTATTTTGTGCGTGGGGCTCGCCAAAGACCAAGAACTCGAAGGTGAACTCAAACACACGATTAGACAAGTTTGGGCCACTTATGTCGCGTAATACCCTACGTCCTGTGTGTTGGTTGGATTGTATTGATTGATGAGATGTTTGGAGGGGGTCCCTGCCTTGCCTTATATTGCTGAGGGTAGGATTATAGGTCGGTTGTTGTACAAGAGTACTAGTCGGACTCGTCTAGAAAGTCCTACTCTAATTGCTACGAGTACTTTCCTAATCCTTGACTAGTCCCTGTCCTCCACGTAGACCATGCCGTCCTGCACTGTAGTCTCCGTGTCTGATATGTCTTGGTGTACAACCCTATATTGTAGGACTATCCAAACCTCTCAGTGGGCCCATAGATGTATGGCCGACACCACCAGTGCCAGAGACCGCAGTGGCGACTACCTCTGGCGTCGTGGCTACTCTTGTAGCCCCCGAGCCGGAGGTAGAGACCGAAGCCATGGAGGGGCTGGAAGTTGTGATGGCCATCCCACCTTCTTAGATAGGCCCATCGACAAGTCATGCCCTAGTTCCACTCGGCGTAGCAGAAGCTGAAGCAGACAGGGAGCCATTGGCAGCACGTGTTAATCTTGAAGATATTTAATTAATCGACAACCTACTGCTTGACATAGAGATGGAGGTCGGGATGATGGAAATGTACCACCGTGTAGGTGAATATGCAATGGTAATCTTTTGATCCCATTGATTCCATCACTTGAAATTGGTACCTGTATCTTTGACACGAGTACTTCCTCTGTTGTGCAGGATGTCATCAAGCGCTCCTGCCGGTAGTCTCAGATGCTCCAGAGCTACAGGGACACAATAATCTGTGCTAAGGCACTTGCCTAGGAGCTTGGCAAGGAGCGGGAATACTCCTCCTTGCTGCTGATGAAGTACGATGGTCAAGCCGTCGAGTATCGGAACAACGTCCAGTAGTTTGAGGAGGAGAAGAACTGCCTCCGGAAGCTCAACAAGTCTCTAAAGCAGCAACTGAGAGGTAATTGGTATTCTCCTTCAGTCTTAGAGTATTGATTTTTTCCTTGTAATAATGAATTTCCTTTGAATTATTCCTGCAGTGCTTGAAAAAACAAAGGATGCTCTCTTGGGCCAAGTTATTGACTAGCAGAACTCCTATTACCGAGTGATGGACCAGCACGATAGGATATCTGCATTATATGAGAACCTGGACCATCACCTACAAAAGGAGAAGAAGATGTGCGAGGACAGGGAGGTTGACTTGGTCAATGCCATGAAGACCCTCCAGGAGCGCGAGGCCGAGCTGGAGGCTATGAAGCTTGCTCTGAAGGAGCTATCCGAATCAGTTCAGCCCATTGCAGACATGGTGGAGCCCCCAACCGAAGGTGTGGAGCCCCACCCTCTGTCTGAGATACTCAAGGAGGTGCCAGCAAAGTTCACCAGCTACATCTAAAATATAGCGGAGTCGGTCTCGAAGCAGCTACTGACCTTTGTGAAGTCCTTCTACCCATAGGTGGACCTAGCTCCTGTTGTGGAAGGGATCGTAGAGAACTGCTCTGATGAGTTGTTCTAGTAGTACGTGCAAGAGATTTGCCCTATCGCCAAGGAAGTAGCTAGCCATTTAGACCTTGAGTAGTCGTTTGTAAAAAGTAAACATTAGTTCTTTGTAATATGAACATGATATGAATGAAATGTAAATAATTCTAAGTCTTGTTGCAATTTTTTATTGCTTTCGACTTGTTGGTTTAGTGCATCTTACGAACTACCCTGATAGTTGCTCGTACGGTAGTCATAAGTGTCTGCGCACATAGCTATTTTGATGAGCCTCTTTAGATACACGGTGTAGAGTACTTTAGGATGCGACTCCTTTCTGCGGAGTACGAGTACTCAGGGCATCTGGGTAGTCAGACCTCTTAAGCGAGTAGACTCTTCAAGGTTTCTTCGACTAGAGCCTATCATTGCAACCTCTCTGGGTTGTTCTGATGTTATGCTCTCGAAAGCCTGGAACTGCAAACTTGTTATTACAAGCCGCGACTAGACAGACTTATCTAGTAGAAAGTAACTTAGGTAGTTTAATTAACTCCTGAGTTGCTAATGACTTCTTTTCTGGAGGCCGCTGAGGGACAGACTTGTCCGATGAGTTGAATAACTCGTGAATTTCTTTGAGGACTTGTTACTACAAGTCGCATATAGGCAATTTTGCCCCGAAAGCTAAATAGCTTTGTACAAACTTGTGATTACAAGCTGTGAGTTGGGCGATAGTGCCCGGGGAGCTGAATAGCTCTGCGAACTTGCTTTTGCAAGTCATAATCTGGTAGAAATAAGTAGTCATTTTATGACAAAAAATAAATCTGCTTTATTAAATTTTAATTTTAAAACTAAGGCCGATGGCCAATTTACATAAATATGTAAACTAAGGATAAAATCGACAAAGTTGCTCGATGTTCCACGAGTTGTCGACATCTTCACCAGAGAGGTGTTGGAGCCTGTACGACCCAGGTGCAGTGATCTTGGAGATGATGAAAGGACCATTCCATGGTGAGTTTAGCTTTTGCAACCCCCTTGGTGTCTTGGATACGCTTGAGGACCATATCGCCTATATTGAACGAACATTCTTTGACGTTGCGATCATGGTAGCGGCAGATTCCTTCAAGGTACCTTGCAGACTGGACGAGTGTTGCACAATGACCTTCTTCGAGTCTATCTGATTCTAGATGCCTTGTTTCTTCTGCTGCGTCCTCCTCATACTGCTCGAATACTAGAGATTTCCACATGACGTCGGTAAGGAGGACAACTTCTGATCCGTAGACCAGGAAGTAGGGCGATTTCCCTGTAGGCTTGCACGGCTGGGTGTGAAGCCCCCAGAGGACATTGTGTAGTTCCTTGAGCCACTTGCCCCCTTTTGTGTTTTCAATGTCATGCAACCTTTTCTTGAGAGCTTCTAGTAACATCCCGTTGGCGCGCTCAACGTGGCCGTTGGCCCGCGGATGAGCAACAGAGATATACCGGATGTCAATCCCTCTGCTCTCGCAATACTCCCAGAACTCGTGGTTGTTGAAGTTGGAGCCCAGGTTTGTTATAATGCGATTGGGGAAGCCGTAGCAGTGGAAAATTTTGTCGAGGAAGTCGAGTACTCCATCTGCCTTGGGGTAGGTTATTGGCTTCACCATGATCCACTTGGTAAACTTGTCGATCACCACCAGTACTCGGTTGAATCCTCCAGGCGCCGTAGGCAGTGGACCAATCATGTCTAGCCCCCAGCACGCGAAAGGCCAAGAGTATTGTGATCAGCTTGTAGGTAGGGACGTGTTGTTGCTTGTCGAAGAATTAACATCCTTGGCATCAGCGGACCAATTCCTCAGCGTTAGCGAGAGCTGTATGCCAATAGAACCCTGCTCTGAAAGTCTTTCCCATGATCGTTCGTGAAGATGCATGGTTGCCATAGATACCTTTGTGAATTTCCTCCAATATGTCCTTGCCATCTAATCATGAGACGCATTTCATGAGTACTCCTAATGATGTGTCTCTTCTATAAAGTTTATCTCCAATAAGAACGTAGCTCTTGCCATGCCACTAGACTTGCTCTGCTTCTGTTTTGTCCAGAGGTAACTTGTGCTCTTTGATGTATTCGATGAAGGGGGTTCTCTAGTCTATATCGATCATCATAACCTCCCAGTCTGGTGTGTCATGACCTCGATCGGTGGTTGTTGATGGCACCAGCTCTGTTATGGATGGCTTGTGTAGCTCATGGATGAAAAACCTAGTTGGAACTTGACCATGAGTAGATCCAAGCTTTGATAGGACGTCCGCGGTGACGTTGTTGTCACGAGCTACGTGGTGGAACTCCAGACCGGAGAACTTGTTTTCTAGCTTGCGTACTTCCAGGCAGTACACATCCATGTTATCCTTGTGGCGATCCCACTCATTGTTGACTTGATTAATTACCACCAAAGAGTTGCCGTAGACCAACAATCGCTTAATTCCCAGCGAGACAGTCAGGCGGAGCCCGTGTAGAAGCGGCCATGGATATCTCCCAGAACATTTGCATGACATATTTAAGTTGTTCGACTTTGGAAGATATTAACAGTACTCCTGTGCCGGCGCCTTCAAGCTTGAGTGATCCGTCCCAATGCTCTGGACGCTTTGCTAGAGCTTGTAGTTGATTTTTCCGCCATTCTGCCATGAAATCAACTAGTGTGTGGGATTTGATGGCAGTCCTTGGCTTGAATTCCAGGGACAATGCTCCAAGTTCTACCGCCCACTTGGATATTCTTCCTGTTACAACCGGATTGTGGAGGATTTCTCCTAGGGGGAAGTCTGTGACAACGGATATGTTGTGCTCCTGGAAGTAGTGTTGTAGCTTCTGTGAGGTGAGTAGTATTGCATTTAGCAATTTCTGGACTGGTGGGTATCTAGCCCTAGAATCCGACAACACCTCGTTGATGAAGTAAATGGACCTATGTATTTTGTATACATGGCCTAGTTCTGGTCTCTCAACTACGATCACCGTATTGACGACATTAATAGTCGTAGCGATGTAAAGCAACAAGTCTTCATTGGGGTTTGGCGTTGTGAGGACTGGTGGCTTTGATAGGAAGTCCTTCAGCTATTGCAAGGCTTGATCTGCCTCCTCAGTCCATTGGAATTTATCTTGCCACTTGAGTAGTCTGAAGAAGGGTAGGCCCCATTCTCCAAGCCTTGAGATGAATCTGTTGAGGGCCACCATGCATCCAATTAGCTTCTGGACGTCCTTGATGCACGATGGGGCATGCATGTCGGTGATGGTGGAGATCTTTTTGGGGTTAGCTTCAATTCCTTGATGACTAATGATGAACCTGAGTTGCCCCCGACTTCTTTTTTGGGATCTCGAGTTCTGACGGGGATAGTTTCTTGGATGCGACGAAGCCTTGCATCATCGAATTTGGCACTTGTGTAGTTGCTACTAGCTCCATGGCTTCTGTGTCGTAGTCGTAGGATCTCTTCAAGTCTCTGCGCAGGGAGAGTACTCCCTTGGGTCCTGGCATCTTGAGTACTAGGTATATGTAATGTTGGATGGTCATGAATTTGGCCAATGCAGGTCTTCCGAGGATGGCGTGGCACGATTTTTCAAAGTCTACCACCTCGAACTGGATGTACTCTGTCTGGTAGTGTTCTTAGTTCCAAAGGTAACTGGCAAAACCACCTGTCCAAGGGGTACATCCGCGTTGCCTGGGACAATCCCATAGAATGGAAAGTTCATTGGGGGTGAGCAAGTCAGTGATGTCGAGGCCCATCTTCCTCAATGTCTTGATGAAGAGTACGTTAAGACCGCTACCACCATCGTGAGTACTTTGGTGAGTCTGGAGCCAGCGACTACTGGATCCAGGATGAGAGGATACCATCCTGGGTCTAAGAAACTAGTCCATTGGTCCTTCCTGAAGAAGGTAATTGACACCTTGGACCATTTGAGGAATGTTTGTTTTGCCAGTTCAATGGACATGATCTCTTGGAGGGCGAGCTTTTGGGAACGCTTAGTAGCAGTATCCGGTGTGCCATCAAAGATGACGTTGATGGTGTTGGAAGGGTTCTGGAATTTGCCGTTGTCACCATTATTTTCGTCTTCCTTGGTCTTGCTCTTGTCTTTAGTACCAGAAGGTTCCGGCAGGTCTTTCATGACTCTACGTAGACTGTAACAATCCATCACAGAGTGCTTATGGTACGGGTGCCATGGGCACTGCTTCTTCAGGAGCTCGCTGAACGGAGTTATGTCTTGATTTCTGTCGCCACCTTTCTTAGACGATTGTGACATTGCTGTGACAGTATTGTCTGGCTTCCGCTTGCGATTCTGACCTTCCAAGTAGTTATTTCGGTTGTCATTGTTGCGCTTTTTATCATTGCATTGGCCATTATTCTGATTATTGTTGTTCTGGCCCTTGTTGCGATTGGACTCAAACCTTTCGATCTCCTTATCTTCTTCATCTGCCCACGCTTGTACCATGATCTTGAGAGAGTAGATATCATCGGGGCATGTCCTGCCAAAATCCTAGAACATCCGACGGTCATAGAAACTGTTCTGGAAGCAATCTATGGTGTTGCGCCCCATGATGTCCATGATTGTGGCCTTCTTGTCGAAGAAACGACATAGGTAATTGCGCAGGGTCTTGCCTTATTGTTGTTTGACTTGAGGACAATTCGATCCTGTTGCCAGGACACCGCATTGCCCCTATGAAGTTGTTGGTGAGCGCCACCTTGAGGTCCTTCCATGTGTCGATGGAATTCTTGTCCAATGATCGGAGCCATGTAAGTGATGCTGCTTCCATGCAGATGGGAAAGTAGATGACCTTGGTGTTGTCGTTCCCCCCTCTACCTGTACTGATAGTGAGTAGCACCATAGCCATTGGACTAGGTCCTACTTGCCATCGTACTTGGTGATACCCGGAGGTTTGAATTTCTCAGGTAGAATTGTCCTCCTTACTCATCTTGAGAAGGCGGGGAACCCATCAGAATCCTCTACTGGGTACTCGACTTCTTGCTCACGCTCGTGGCGGCGTCCGTCAATGATTGTACGGGCGTCGTGGCCAGCGTTGATCTTGTTACGGAGATCCTGTACTAAGCGGTTAGGCTCTGGGTTGGGCCCATGGTGGCTACGGCCTCCCGAGGGTCCTGCCCGGCTACCCTCTGCTCCAGCTTGGCTTGGTCCGGCGCCTCTGATTTGACTTGGTCAAGATGGAGTGTGCCTATGGCTATTATCATGTTGGCTACGCTGGGATAGGGTGTGTGGAACTGAATGTATCGGGTTTTGCTGATCGAGTTGTTCGTACGCGTGCTCTGCTAGTTCAACCAATTGTCTAGTGTACTTGTCCTATGACATTGCGCGGGTAATAAGATCAATGGACACGATGGTGGTAAGGAGAGTACGATGTTGACGCGATTGAACTGCTTCAAACGTGTTGTCCAAGTTCATGATTGGCAAGTTTGTTGCAAGGCGGCGGTGGCGCTCTGCTCTTGCGATGTTTCTTGCTCGTTGTGGAGTTCTTTGAGCTTCAGTTTCCTCTCCAGCAACGTTGGCGGTGACCTTATCCTGCAAGACATCATCCGAGTGACGTTCATGCCGCAGATTTCTTTCTGGTGGCTCTTCATCTTTGCCTTCTTGTCTAGCAATGAGAGTGAAGAGTTCTCATTCTGGAGAGTAGCTTCCCAAGATGACGTGATGACCTCCATGGAGCTGCTTTCTTTGTAGATGGGCGACAGAGGAGCTCCCTCCTGGTACGGGAGGGTGTCAAGGCAGGCGATGAGGCGTGAGTCGTCATTCTTGGCAAGAGCAGGTGGCTTCATGCTGGACTATTAGACGAATCTGCCTTGTGGAGTCGATGTAATTACTAGGACCTGCTACGGACCTGATAAAGGGGTCTCCTCGTCCGGGTCTGAGTATTAGTCGGGGTCCTTGATCATATCCGTGTCGGATTGTGATATGGACAGGGTAGCTTGGTAAATAACACCCGTATTTCGGAGTCCGAACGGGAATCGACTTGGGTCGTAGTCCGATTCGCATGATAGCTTAAGCGCCAGCTCGTGAAAACTAGTCCGACTAGCGAGAGAAGTCGAATTGTACTCGGACTCATCCCCCCAGCCTCCGACTAACTCAGAAATTGAAAATTCGCTAAATTTCTCAACGAGATCCTCCAAAGTCTGACGCTGGAGCTTCATGGCGTGCTGCTTCTTCTCCGGGGCCGGCGCAATGTGGCGGTGGAAGTTTCTAGCGCTGTCTGTGATGCAAAACCAAGAGCCGAAGATCAACGTCGCGCCAGCTTCGAACGCGACGATTGGCTTGATGATGACTTGGGCCATCGAGTTCGCCAGTGGATTCTTAGCAAGAGCCCCTACCTGGCACGCCAGATGTCGGTGTTTAGACCCGGCAACCTACCGAGGGGGTGCCCGAGGTAGTGTTTAGTGCGTGGGGCTCACTGAGATCAGGAACTTGAAGGTGAACATAGACACACAATTTAGACAGGTTCGGACCGCTGGATTGTATAATACCCTACGTCCTGTGTGTTGGTTGGATTGAATTGCTTTAGAGGGGGTCCCTGCCTCGCCTTATATTGCCGGGGTCAAGGTTACAGGTCGGTTGATTTATAAGTATACTAGTCGGATTCAACTATATAAGTCCTACTCTAATTGCTACGAGTAGTTTTTCTGATCCTCGACTAGTTCCTATCTTACCATGTAGACTACGCCATCCTACTCCGTAGCATTCTTGTCTGACACGTCTCGGTATCCAGTTCTATATCTAAGATTGTCAAAACCTTCTAGTGAGCTTATAATGTATATACGACAGGTCGATACCTAATTTTGTACACGAGGGATGAAACTAAGACTACGGCAATACATGAGGACGTCGAAAGGACTTTTTCCTTATGGGAATGGCCGAATGGATGCTTCTCGCTTCCATCCGCCACACAAGAGACGATGGTTTTTCATTTGTTATAGTCTGCACGAAATTAATTAAAAAGTTAAGGGAGCATATCGACAAAGCCATCACGGTGACAACGGTTTTTCATTTATTATAGTATTCACGAAATTGATTATAAAGGCAAATTAAGAGACGAGATTTACTAAGTCATCATAGACTTTAACAGTTTTTCGTTTGTGTTAGTCTTCACGAAATTAATTATAAAGGTAAATTAAGAAACAAGATTTACGAAGTCGCCATACACTATAATAGTTTTTCATTCGCTTCAGTCTTCATGAAATTAATTAAAAAGGTAAGTTAGAAACAGGATTGACGAAAAGGCACTTCGATGAATGTACAATTGAAAGAACAGCACCGAGCATCTATGTCATGCTAATTTGAGAATTCAAAGTTCTTGCAAGTTGTTCATGTTGGTATCAGGGGCGGAGCCCCGACGTTGAGGGGAGCGAGGGCACAGGTCCTCACTTCAATTTTTGATGTAGTAATTTGCAAATTCCACCGTGTTAAAGCTTTCTTAATCTTGTTGTCCTTAAGGTGTGCCCTCCCTCTGATTTATCCTAGGTCCGCCCGGTGTTTGGATCCCTAGGTTAAACTTTAGTCCCTATCATATCGAATATTTAAATACTAATTAGGAATATTAAACATAGACTATTTACAAAACTTATTGCACGAATAGAGGCTAAACGGCGAGACAAATCTATTAAGCCTAATTAGATCATGATTTGACAATATGCTGCTACACTAACCATTTGCTAATGATTAACTAGGCTTAATAGATTCGTCTCGCCATTTAGCCTCCATATGTTGAATTAGTTTTATAATTAACTCATATTTAGTCCTCCTAATTAACCTCCGAATATTCGATGTGACACGGACTAAACTTTAACTCCAGGATCCAATCACCCCCTTAGTACGATACAAGACTATTGTATGATTGATGAGACATGACGCGACAGCTAGAGACTTCATCACAAAGAAACCACATAGCATTCCACACATATATATACAAAGTAGGGGCCAACACAGTCCAAACTGATACACGAGTACACGACTGACAGACATCCTCTTGTGCCTGCCTAGCATAACCTCTGCATCTGCCAAACCTATGGAGCTGTAACCCAGCTTTAGAGAAACCAAATTCCTAGTTACAACTTCTAATTTCAGGATCCCCTTCAACTTGCGGTGACGATTTAGATGATAAGCTAACCGTTGGATTAGATTGCTTGTGTGAGCATGGGAGGGTTGGAAACTGAACACAGACAAACAAAATACTAAGTAAACCAAGTAGTAGTGGTTTACAGGGTCTTCTATATTAATAGAGTTCAGGATAGAGTCAGGATGAAGTCTTGGAAACATGGGATGGAGGCCAAAATACGATGAAACCTGCAAGGCAACAAAAATCTATGGCAGTTTAAGTATATGGACATGACACCTCTATGTTTCTTAAACCTCTGCTTTAGTTCCAGATTGTTCTATCAACACGTACATATGATGGCCAAACTTCTCAGATAGTAACATAGCAATGAAAGTAAATGAATAGGTCTCAGGAGCATTGCAAGCAAGGAACAAAAAACTAGAATCCATGAATTTGAAACAATCACATGAATAGATATATTGAGGAGCAACAGAAAAAATTAAACTGAATCTCTTCTATATATCTATGTCGAACCCCTAGAAATTCTAAGATGAGCAAGAAATAATAACAACACCAATGTAAACTTATGCCTTTAACCTACTACAAAGTATGCCCAGCAATTCAAAACATGTGGCATTAACAAATAATGGGGATATAGCCAATACTTATATGTGTGTTCATGCCACCTATGAATATTTCTTTATCCAATATACATATATTAAGATAGTTTATACTAGCATGCAGCTAAAAAGTATAGATAGCTATGAATAAAGAATGAAAGTTCAGAGATGTTAACAACTTACATGAGCTTCTTCTAAGGAAATGTCAACACCATGCTGAAGATACGACTAATACTCTGTTCTTCCATCCAAGGTAAAGGACACCATCTCTTTCCTCAAGATTGTAACAGCTGTTGTAACTACGCAACAGAGTGTTGATGGTGTTGTTCACCACTGAACTCAGTGGGTAAGGCCTAAATCCAGCCATTGCAAATCTTGCCTTCCATTTTCCAAACAGCTCATGCCTCTCAACTCTTTCAGGACCCTCACATGCGATTAAATTAACAATATCCCTTGCAACACAGTGTTGTTCTGCGCTCATCCGCCTCCTGTCATCCCTTGGGAGAGCAACATCTATCGACTCAAACATGGCTGTATAGTAGTTGAGAGTTTCCATGTATCTCGGGAAGAATGGAGCTGTGTTTGTATTTGACTCCTGCTCAACAAGAGTAACAACCCTAGGATTGATGCTCTTGATCATTCTTATAATCCTATCCCGATGATTTTCAATGCTTACGCTTTCATCAGGAACATGATGCAGCTGATAGGCAAAATTCACAACAATAATCTCCCCGGGTCTTACAGCAAGATGCTCAAGCTGAACCTCATGGCTAGCAGCTGGAACGGCATTGAACTCAAAGGGAAGACCACATGACTGAGCAACACTATGCAATCTCCTCCCAACTATATCAAGCCCACCCCCTCTGGCATAAGCAGAATTTGAGTCATCAATACCAGTGATTCTAATGTATGGTGGACCCCCAGGCCTTGCAGCAAGGGCCTGTATCAGAGTAATCCATTGGCTCCCCTGAGCAATTTGGAAATCAATGATGTGAACAAAGTTCTCACCCTTAATAGCCTCGGCAATAGCACCATTTGCTGACATATAACCAAACTTGTAGAATGGGCAGATCTCGTAAAGGAGATGCATGTATGACATGAGCTCAGAGCCTGTAGGTTCTTTACATTTCAAAGATTTATATAGCATACTGCCAGAGGAAGAAAGTCTTGCAACAATTCCTTCCAACATATATGCTCCGAGTCTTTGCATTGGATCTCCGGATACAGATACGAGCTGACCTAGCTCAGATATCAGCAGTTCTGTTGCAAAGACATCATTCTCCGCAACAGCCTTACCACATGCTATGATAACTTGCTTCAAGTCTCCTGCATCAATTCCCAGAAGTTGTCTCCAGTTGTCTGGTCTCAATTGAACATTGGCTTGTAAGAAGCTCTCAGGGCTGTCAGAAGTAATGTCCAATTCAGGTCCAAGAATAACATTCTCTAACTCTTTTAATTTAATCTGGAGATCTGCAACTTCAGTTAGACAGGAAGCACTTGGGGGAGAACTATATGTGTGATCTGAGTGGCCATCATGCTGAGACAGGGGGCTCCCACTTAAAGGGGAAATGCTGTGAGAAGATGTGGAGCTTTGTGCAGGATAAATACCATTTGCTGACGACGATTCCAGAGTGCAGTACTGTGCTTCAAATACTTGGGTGTTAGAACTATTAATCCTCTGTGATCCATCATCAGGAGAAGAGTAGTGATGATCTAGATTATTTTGCATCGCATGAAACCTACCATTTTCTCCTACAGGTGCTGAGTCACTGTAGTATGGCATTTGAGAATCATTTGAAATTTTGTACGGATGGTTAGAAGCCCTAGCTGACATACTGCCCTTTACAAACTTGTAGGCAAAAACTTAGCAGGGAGCAGATCCTGTCATCTTTGTCACAATTGTATATAGTGTGCTCATGTCATCCACTGAAAATATACAAGATTATGAAATTCAAGTAAGAAAAAGGAATATATAAGCACATATAAATTATATTTTAACATCTTTGAGAAGAAAATTAGCTTTGAATGTGACACCTGAACTACATCGTATTTTCAAAGCATAAAACAAAATTCAACCATTACCACTTTGTAGTACCAACAAATGAGAATCCAGATAGTTGCTCATGAATTTTCAGATTGCTAAATTTAACAGTTAGCTGACATAAACACTTTAACAGGCAGCAATTTTGTACTGTGCATAATAAGCAAGGAAGTCAAATAAGCCTAAAAGTTGAAATAAAGAATGGGCACATATGATCAACCATCAGCGCATGCAGGAAGATTTCATGTCACAGACTCACAGTTGACCTTTAAAACTCCAAAGGGAGGTTACATACGAAAGATCAGCTAAAAACCAGAATTTCAGATTTCTTGTTAGTCGATGTAATAACCCCATTACATTTCTCATGGAACAGGAGACATGGTAATATCACACTGGGTTCCTCCATCATAAATGATATTTAAGAATATATCGAAGTGTGAACTATAATAAAGTACTCAAATGTATAAACCAACAAAAAAGGGATTTTTTTTGGAATTAACACATTACAGAGATGATGTATGACCTAAAGCCTCGAAGAAGTAAGAACAGAGTTATACAAAGGAATTGCCTGCCAAGCCTGTTGAGCTAATGTATCTGTAACCGAGTTGGCCATTCTAGCAAACTTGATTACAAAATCAATCAACAAAAGGGATTAATCTAACCATTTCAACTAGCTGCTATGCTATCACCTAGAGAAAGAACACAACTTGCAACCATCAGTTGCACCTTGTAAAATATAAATAATTGCTAACAAATTCAATTAATATCATCTTGCAAACCAATCATGCATGATAGAAATCCAATTAAGATTATAAATTTTCTTATTTCCTTGGATCAGTAATTCATCATTATGATAATACTCCTTGGTATGTTCGGACTTGCCAGATATGGAAGGTAACTCAAATTTTCCAGCATATTTCCAGACATAGACAACAATTGCTGGAATTAATTTTAAGAGGAATGGACTCCTACTAATGCAATCATACGCAACTCTCGTGCATGTTTGAGAAAACCGAAAAAGGAGGAATGGACTCAATGGCTTCAAGCCAGTACAGTTGCTGATGATATTTTTGTAATGCCCAATCATTTCTGTCAATATTTTTTTTGTTTCTCAATGTCCATATAAGCCCTCTCTGAACTCTGTTGGTAGTTCTGTAAGCTGTTAAATCATTTCACTGAACTATGACTGATGTGGGAGACATTCATTGAGGATTAGGCTGCATATTTGTTTCTTTATTTATAAAGGAAAGATGTGTAAGATCTTTAATCATCATTTGAGTGATGTGACATTCATTGAAGATTCGGTTGTATATTTGTAGGCTAGATATCTGTTCCTTTATCCATAAAGGAAAGATGTGCAAGCATCACATGTTCTCAAGGGGAAAAAAAAGGAAAACCTCTGTTTTCAAAAGGTAAGGTGGATGAATTTTTTTTTCTATTTCAATTTAGCCATTTAGTTATGTTTTGTTCCAATCGATATCAATCCGGTAGTATCGCACAAAGCTACTTAGGCAGCGATTACTCAGTCCAGCGCTATCACATATTCTGCTAGCAATTAATGACACAAATTCTTACACTAGTGTGTACATGAAAAATGAGACAAGTCAGCATCAGAGACAACTATCCTTTATCAGCAAATAGTTGGAGACCATTCTAACGACCTCGGTGTATTCAGTAGCACTAGGCCAACTATAGTCCTTTTAAAAGAACAAGTTCTTGCACATGAGACAGTAGTCACCCTGTGGCAATCAACTACGGTTTTGTATTCCTAGGTCTAGAGGTCCTTTTCAGTATGGTTTTGTAGATCCTAGATAAGGGACCTTTGAGCATTTACTCAGCAAATTAACAACCACAGCAGACACAACAGAGAACCCTGAACAAGAACAAGAAGACTATCCAACCACAAAATCAAGAACAAGAACCAAAAGGGGGGAACCCCCAAACAAAATCTAAAGCAATTACTGCACGAAACGAAGGCATACCATCAAGAAACAGGCGTCCCCAGGCGATTCTTGTATCCCTTTTGACTCGCATGGAGCAAGAAACGACGCACGGACCGCGATGCTGCAAAAGGACCGGGCCTCAGCTGAAAAGAGGCAGGAAGGAAAGAAGAGAGGCCAAGGTCCTTCAAGGGGGTAGAGCTAGAGCGTGTGCGATGGGGAAGACGACAACTGCTCACTGATGGGGATTGATGGCTGAATTGGTGTGGTGTGGAGGAAAAGGAGCCCCTTATCGGTGAAAAAGGGGGAAAAATCCGAGCCGAAGGGACGAGAAAAATTGGGCCTTTGCGAGGGAGGAACAGACATGACGGCGACCACAACGAGACGACTCTGCTCTTCCGTTTGTGGTGTACTACCACATTACCACCACACTCTTCGCTCCTTTTCGTTATTTCATTATTGTTTCTTTTTTTTATCTTTGTTTTGCCTTTTGATAGGCTGAGCGCAACAGCGACATCCGTCCGGGGCGACGATCCTGAATGGAATCTGATTCGTGCAATCGTGCTGCCGTCTTGACAGTGTCCGCTGTGCATTTCCAAGCAACCCAAATTCGTTTACTGCTACTGTTTTCTGATTTGCCGTGTTGGCCATGCCTGAATCCCTGCAATACTTATTTGGTTCCTATAAAATTATCGTGTTTCCACTTAACAAACGATAACAAACGATAGAGGGTTTGTTTGGCTTCCGGCCACAACTCGCCACACGGCGCGCCACAGAAATCACATGCAAAATAGCAGAAAATTCACCACACTAGCGTCGATTTTCTACACCGCCATCTATGGTTGCTACACGATGGCGTGGCGGTTGGTGGCATGCAACCATGCAAGTCCAGAGAATGACTGTAAATCTAGGATTGCTTTCCACATAGCCTAGAAAAATAAAAGCTCAAAAAGGCTCGTTTCACAATTACTCCAATTCTACTGCTAACAAAATTAGTCAACTCAGAATGATTGTCACCTATAATTCGGCTCGACTCATTTGCTCCATAGTAAAATTGTTCTTAAAATAAATATGATGGTCACTTTTTATTTTTCCCTGCCTATTTTTCAGTTATACTTTCATATGAGGCTCTATTCAATTTATGACATTTTCGCTAAACTTATTTTATAACAAAACCATCACGGCAGCTTGGGCTTGACCTTGGTTACAACTTTTATGATGTTTTGTAGCCTCGTTAATAAATTTGCTCGAATACAATATTTTAGGACGTTTCCAACAAAAACATTGTAAATTTATGATATTTTATCATTTTTCATAAATTTGTTGTTATAAATCAGAAAATTTCTTGTTGTGACTTCAAGCAAGTCTCTCATGTCCCAATTATCATACGGCTGCAACAATAAGACTTGAACTAACAATGGAAGCTTGACTCGTCAACGAATATAATAACAGAACTGCAAGCAATGAGTGACTCGATACCGGATCGAACCCATATTTGTTAAAAGGAACTGCACAGTTATTCTTAGCCGGTACTAAAAGAAGTCTTACCGACCGGTACTAAAAGATACTCTACAGTGAGTTCAAAAGGAAAAATATCTACTTCAATTTGATGTATTCTGCAGGTGAGATGGTAAGAAAGGTACACGTAAGGTGAGAGGTTCTTTCAAATCCTACGCACCACACACACTCGTATTCCGTGCGATTTTTTGTGTGACTTGTGTAGGCCTAGTGCAGATTTAAAATATTTTTTCGATAATTTTTTGGACGCACACACTACCAACTGCTACTAAAGGTTTTTACTAACATCCGGTATTGATGGGGTTTTTCGACCGGTATTCTCGATTCAAATATAATCCTATGCACCGCACGAGCTCATATTCCAATTGTATAGGCCTATTGATTTAAAATATTTTTCCGATAACTTTTTGAACGCAGATCCTACCAACTAATATTAAAGGATCCCGTACTGATAGGGTTCCCAGCCAGCATTGAATGTGCATTCTCTACTAGCATTAGTGGTCTTACACTACTATAGAATGAGTTATCACCGCTGGTTTGAGAAAATTCGGCGGTGTTGAGTTATCACCGCTAGATTATTACATGGCCCAGCGGCGATAACTTGAACCGACGGTGATAATATAACATCACCGCTGGTTTATAATTTGGCCTGGCAATGATAGCTATCACAATCGGACCATATTAAAAAACGGCGATGATAGCTCGAGTCTCAGACCTGAAATTTGGACTTCACTGATTGAAGTCCACGTACGGGTCCGCTCCTCTCTCTCTCTCACCCGAATGCCCCCTCCTCTCCTCTCCCTCACCGCCTGACCCCCCACGCGCTCGTCTCCTTTTCTCTCTTAGTCTCTCCCTCTCTCTCCCGAGCCTCCTCCTCCAGATCCGGCTTCCTCACTCCCTCTTCCTCCTCCTCCGGATCCGACCCCTCCTCTCCCTCCTCCTCCTCTAGATCCAGCCCTCCCACGCTCCACTCGACCCTCTGCTTCCCCTCTCTTCCCCCCTCCACTCACCCCTCCGCTCGCAGGGGTAGTGAGGAGCGACGGTGGGGTGAGGAGCGGAGGCAGAGCGTAGGTCGGCGATGGGAGCGATGACGGCGGGAGCAAAGGTGGGCCGCGGCAGTATGAGGGGTAGTGGCTCACCATGGCGGCGCGAGGGGCAATGGCGACAGCAGGGCGCGACAGCTCTAGGGGCAACGGTGACGGCGGGTGTGACGGTGGACCTCGGCCTCGGCTTCCTCTCCCCGGGTATGCCTCTCTCTCTCTCTCTCTCTCTCTCTCTCTCTCTCTCCCTGTGCCGAATCTAGCGAGGTGTGGCTGACCAAATTCGGTGAGGCAGCACGCGGCCGAGGCGTGCGGCGGCCGTGCAGCATGATTTTTTTTAATAGACCTTCACTGCCGGATCCACCGGTGATGGGGTCCCCTATCACTGCTGACCTTCATATGACAGATTTGAAACCGGTGGTGAAGGAGGTTTTGGAGCCAACGATGATGATGCTCTGTGGAGTAGTGCTATACTCTTATAAGAAATTACTTTTTTTGAGGGGGGGCATAACTCTTTATTCATCAACAGAGTTATAAGAGTTACAAACGCCTTGAGGTGGATTTAACAGCCAAACCTGCCTACCAAACTCAGCATAAATCGTACTCCTTGCAATGGTGTGAGCATCCACATTGGAGCACCTATTTTCATGAACAAAATCAGCAGTGTCAAACTGCGCTGCTGTAGCCTTTATCTCCCTGATGATATGACCATAAGCGGCCATTTCTCCCTCCTTGATTCCTCTGATCACATTAACATTGATTGAGGCTAGCCTGAAGTGTTGAACCATGAGGTCCCTCGCCAATGTCAGGCCTTCCCTGCACACAATAGCCTTGATGATCTCTACATTTGAGAGTCCACGAATCACCAACGCAGACACTCCCAGAAAGTTTCCTGTAGCTTCCCTAGCAATGGCAGCCGCCACTGCATTGCTTGAATTTTTTGAAGTGGCAGCATCGACATTGACTTTAACAAGGCCCGGTGGTGGAGGGATATACCGAGGTGAGACACCTTGGGTATGTCTCACCAGTGCCGCCTACACTGTCTTGATCATCTCCAAGTCAGCTATAAAATTGTTCACAAAACAATGAGTAGATAAAGGACTCTGAAAAGAGCTCTCCTGGATCATCTTCTTGCGAGCAAACCAGATGGCCCAAAATGTGATCACCATCCTTGTCAGATCCTCACACTTTAGCAAGCTGATAATAGTCACTTACTGAAAGAGCATCTAGGCTCCTAGTGGGTTTTGGTGAGTTGAATGATAATGTAATTAAGGTCTAATGAACTTGTTAAGTCTATGAGCACGTATAATGCTATTGATGAATAATCTTTATGGGAAAGATTGTATTAAAAGGCTCATACAATGAAAAGAACAAGTATGGTATATGGCATTGTTCATCTAAGCAAGCAATGGTGTAAAAGAGAGTTGAGGCTTGGTTGATAGCCTCATATTGCAAGATTGCTTGAGTTAAAGATGAATATCATAATAAGGAATTTATGTGGATCCCATGATGGCTATGTGTGATATGTGACAAGAAAATTGAAGTAAAGATAGAGGCATGATGGCATTGGGATATTAGTTGACCTCTAGAGAAAATGAGAAGCTTGTTATAATCAAATGGGATATAGAAGTCAAAAGAGGATATGATCACTAGCATAGTTATTAGGACCGGACCGGACAATGAACCGATCAAGCTCTCGGTTCGCGGTTTGATTGGTTCAACCGGTTGAACCACCGGTTCAACACGGTTCAAATATGGTAACTTATCAACTAAAATCACAAACACAACTGCCAGCCTGATGGTTGCTATCCACATTGCCGAAGGCAAGGGCGGGGGTTGAACCCCAGCCAAGCCATTTTTCCTCCCATTTTCTTCCCTGCACGCTGTTTTTTCTCCTTGCGCTCGGTTTTCTCCGGTTTCTTATCCGGTTTTATACCGGTTTCTTGCTAAAAACCGCCGGTTCAACCGGTTTTTCCCGGTTCGATTGCTTATCCGATCTTTTAGGTGGACCGAACCGGTCGAGGCTCTGGTTCGGTCTTTTACTGGTCGGACCGCCGGTCCGGTCCGATCCCAATAACTGTGATCACTAGTGGACTTCATTCGTGACGTCAAAACATAGCTAGACTCAAATGCGGCAGCGATTGGATGAAGAAATCAAGCAAGTGATTAGCTACAAGGTACTAGGCAAAGTTTGGTCAAGTAGTGAATTGGGCCATAAGCTTTGCTAGAGTGAAGCGGCTAGTGCTTGGAGGATTTTGAGGTATCAAGTCAAGCCTTACCGAGTATAGCAATGGGATGCATCAAATGTTTATTGAGTCATATGAAGAAGTGACTTGTGATCGAAAATTGGGTTTCATTCATATGCAGTTGAATATTGATCCAAGTCACTAGCTCAAGGTTGAAGTGCTTAAACCAAAGAGGCAAAGATGGATGCAGCTCTCAAGTAGATATGCTTATCAAGTATCCTATGTGAGGGGTGAGAGACACAGAAGCCACACGTACACACTAATGGGTTAGGAAGTGGCAAAACAAGAAGTTCCGGAGTTTCTGGAGAAGGTTCCGAAAGATTCCGGAGGTTCCAAAGTTTCTGGAGAAAGTTCTGGAAGATTTTGGAGGTTCCAGAGTTTCTAGAGAAAGTTCTAGAAAACTTCGGAACCTAACCCCTAACGGCTAGTTGGTTTGAAATACTGGAGGTTCCAGTTTTGGGAAACTAGAAGTTCCGGTTTTGGTCTGACAACTCCAACGGCTAGTTCTTGGGGAGTGGAGTATTTATACCCTATGACCCCCTCTATGGTTGGCTGCTGTTTTTGCTATTGCTGGTGTGCTTCTTGCCTGTTCTAAGCTAAACTAAAGCCAAATAACTCTCCCCCAACCCCTCTTTGTGAGGTGGTGTGATCTTTGCTAGATCTTGTGAGTTGGGTTGTAGAGAGGAGCCATTTGAGAGCACTAGAAGAGCACTCATACGCTTGAGCACTGGTTTGCCTTGTCAAGTTTCAAGTGAAACATTTGTTACTCTCGGAGGTGTTCAGTGTGTTCCTCCTAGACGGCTAGGTGTCGCCCAAGAGCTCCCAAGGTGTGGTGAGCCACGAGACAGTTTGTGCAGGTCAAGCTTCACCTTTGAAAGGGAAGAAGCTAACTAGTGAAGTGGGAAAGGGGTTGATTGCAACCCGACTTCTTTGGAAGCACCCAACGGAGATGTAGGATTCGCCTGGGGAGAATCTGAACTTTGGTTAAACAAATCATTGTGTCTTCTCACTGGTTTGCTTACTTTTGCATTGCACTTCCATTTCGTTGTGATATCATAATATTGGTTGATCTGCTCGGGTGTTTGTGTTTGTGAATTGCAGGAACTTTGTGATCCTACTAAGAAACACCATCTGAGCATCTCTCTAAACCTTGTTTGTTTTTTACCTCACATGCAACGCATAAGGTCTAGGGTTTCTCTCTGCCCAAGACAAAATCGGAAGTTCTGGTTTTGAAACCAGAAGCTCCGATTTTCAGGTAGACTATTTTGTTCCACTACTTAACGTGAGCTTTTTCTATCTTCGGAGATTCTGGAGATTTCTTTGAAGATTCCGTAATTTGCGGAATCTCTGGAAGTATTTTCAGACTAATCCGCAAGTCGCTGATAAACTTGTTTTAAGTGGCGACGATTTCAGCTTACGCCTATTCACCCTTCCCCCCTCTATGCGACATCAAGATCCTTTCATTTGGTATCAGAGCCTGGACTCACATCCAAGCCTAACTGCCGTGAGAAAAGATATCGACACTGTACGAGGTAACCTTTGACTTTGAGCCACTTGCCTATGATGGCTCGAACTATGACTCTTGGTCTGCTCATATTCTTGATATCTTTAGGGCCATGGGTCCTCAAATCAAGCAGGTTGTAGTTGTGAGCATTTCTCCTCCAAATGTTGATCGGTCAAAATTAATTCAAGAGGAAGAAAAATTCCTACAACTCAATGCTCAAGCACCTTATATTTTAATTCGTGCTTTGAGCGAAGATGTATTAGATGCTATCATGGATGAGGATGATGATTATCATACAAATCATGATGCATCGTATATGGATCACTCTCAAAGATATGTATGGTGCTTGTGAATACCATGGTCAAAAAGGAAGTGAGTAAGAATAAAAGACTCAACCAACTCAACCGAGAGATCACAAGAAGTCTCCTACCTCAGCTAATGAAGTGAAACCGGAGGTTCCAGTTTCGGAAACCAGATGCTCCGGTTCTGTCAGTGAGGTGGCCAGTGACTGCTCCATTAGTGAGGATCATTCAAGTCATCAGCCTCATGAAGAGTCCACTTCTCCAAGTCACTCATCTTCACATCAGTACACCCATAATGCTTCATGGTTATGGGTGACGAGAAAAGTGAAAGTGAAGATGAAGTGCTTAAGTTTGGTTTTGACAAGATGACTCGGAGAGACAAGAAAGATCTAGAAAAAGGATATGCATGTGCTACTCACTCTTTTTCATATGTAGCACAATTAGAGGAAGCAAACCAAAAGCTCAAGGCTCAACTTGAAGAGCTATCTAGCAAATATGTGAATTTGCAAGCTACTCACAAAGAACTAGAGTGTTCTCATGAGAAGCTTGTGGATTCACATACTATGCTTGAAATGGCTCATGAGGTTATGTTTACCATAGTAAAATTATTAGAACCTCAATTGCACAAGTGTACATGTTCAATAGCTAGAAATGATATATCTTGCGCTAACCCTTACAACTCACAAGTAAAAGTTTCTTGGTATGATCAAGTTCTTATAGAGTCGTGTGATGACCTCATTACCCAAGACAATGAGAATTTGAAGCAAGAGGTCGAAAAGCTCAAGATGGACTTGTCTAGGCTAAAGGGCAAGGGCGTTGCACAATCTCCTCAAGATAACGGCGATTCCATCGTGAAGAAGCTTGAGAAAGGATCAACTTTGCAAAGCTCCTGCAAGAATGCTATCAAGTCCACCATAAAGCAAAAGCAAGACAAGAAGAAGAAAAGACTTGATTACATTATGTGCTTCGAGTGCTCAAAGATGGGGACACTTTGCTTCTATATGTCCAAAGAAGAAAGAAGACAAGCCAACACTCTCCAAGAGACAAAGAAGCCTGTCAAAGAGAAGATGCTTCAACTGTCATGAGAAAGGACACAAGATTGCATCATGTGCAAGCAGTGGGTCTCACTCTGGGAAAACCAGAAGTTCCGGTTTGGCAAAACCACAGGGTCCAGTTTTGGCAGTGAAACCCCATATCAAGTTGAACAGAGGCTTCTTGAAAGCTCAAGAAAAATATATGGGAGGTGCTGCTATCAAAAGTCAAAATAAGAAAGATACAAGTAGCATCAAGCACAAAATTTACTATGCATGTCGAAAGAAGGGTCATCTTGGTAAGGAATGCCCAAATGGTAATGCTTCTAAGCTCAAGTCCATTCATAACGATTCTAAGGAGCTTAGGAACAACCTAAATGACACTTGTGCTGCTAAAATGACTCACTCACCTAAGGCTAGCACAAAATCCATTTGGGCACCTAAGACCTTGTTGACTGACTCTAGTGGACCCAACATGGTTTGGGTACCAAAGTGTGCTTGAAAGTTCTCTACAGGTACTTGTAGGTGCATTGGAGCTTGGCATACTTGTAGGTGCATTGGAGCTTTGGCTCAAGTGGGAACTTCATGTCTATTCAAGAAACAATGCCAAGTGGAAACCTATAAACCATTCTATTCCTCAATGCATCCTTGGTAACAAGTACCTCGCTCCTAGCTTTCTAGCTGGTTGTATATGAACATGCTCATATGCTAATCATATACAACAACTAGCACTACTAGATTTTAGGGCTATTGCCACGGCCATCATCCCATCAACTCAAATTTCGTTGCAACAGGTAGGGGTTATTGCAATGATTTTGAGTTTTCGTTGCAACCGGTAGGCGTTATTGCCACCATTTGAAAATTCATTGCAATAGGTAGGCGATATTGCCACGTGTGTTTTTCATTGCAATAATTAATTGTTTTTGTTGCAATATCGATGGGTTATTGCCATGAAATACGCAATGTTTCAAGGCTTTGACATTTTTGCAACGAATTTGTCACGTTGCCACATAGCCCAAGGCAACAATGGAAAATCTGTTGCAATAGGTGGGTGTTGTCGCAACGAGTTGAAAATGGTTACGAGTTGCTGAACAAATTGCCACGGTTTTTTTGCGTTGTTATAAAGTTTTGTTTTGCGTTGCAATATGTAAGGGTTATTGCCACGAAATACGTAATGTTGCAAGTAGGAAGCAATATTGCAACGAATTTGTTACGTTGCCACATAGCCCATGGCAACAACAAGTAATTTGTTGCAATAGATTGGTGTTGTCGCCACGAGTTGAAAAATGGTTGCGAGTTTTACTTAATGGAAAAATTAAAAGATGCGCAATGAGGGAATCGAACTAGGGTCTCCAGAGTTGGGTGATGGATAGGAGCCGAAGTAAAAGAAATAAATTTTATGTTAGTTACAGAAATAAATTCTATGAAAATTCGTTGCAATAGGTAGGCAATGTTGCAAGGCTTTGACAGTGACTCCAGTAACCTCATTCAATCAGTAATTTAATATTGTAAATGTATTTGTCAGCTAGACCAACAGATTGATGAAACGTAACATGACAGATGGGGATCATAGCAAAGACATTGATCAAAATGAGGCTTATCAAGCAACGTTTTTCCACCATGCACACAGGTAGTCCAAAAGAACATGACAGATGGGGATCATAGCACTAGAGGTTATGTTACAGACGAAACTAAACACTTTGTGAACCAAGACCTACTTAATGTCTACCTTCTTCTTGCCAAGCCTCTTAACTGCTGCAACTAATGTTTTTGCCTTCTCTTTAGTTATGTCAAGCTTCTTGGCAAGGTCATGGTGCTCCTGCACCACTTTGTTGTACTTTTCTTTGGCATGATTCGCGTACTTCTTGAAAGCAGATTTCAACTCATCAAAACTAGTCTGCAATACATCAAACAGTTAAATAAAATCAGTCTGCAATACATTCTGACATTCAATGTTCAGATTATTTTAATGTTCAATGATTAATGTTTCAGGGGTTTATGCATGACCGACAATCAGACATAGATACATAGGTAAAAACATAGACATTACCCTGTTCACATTCCTATCATGTTTTTTTGAAGAAACAGTCATTCCTGTCATGTTCAATGACTATCTTAACCATCTTTGAATTGTAGTACAAATGAGGGATACATAGATAAAAACATATAAGAAAGTAAGAACATTACGATTTCATCGATGCACTGCTCGCACATGTGGTCAATATTGTCATCCGTCTCTGTGTTGGACTCAGTTTCGTAGTCGGAGTCGGCAGTAATCTTCACCTGAAAAGATTTCCCTAGGGTAAACCCCCTCGAAACCGATCGTGTGGTAGGCCGCCTGTTGATGCCGCTGTGTAATTGTTGATGACGTGAGGAAGAAGCGTCGCCACGGCGACCCCGACCTCCCGCGGTGTGGGCCTTCGACGGCGTCTCCAACTTTATGAGCTTGTTGCCCCGGGCAAAACGACCCCTAGCGTCGTGATGGTACTCCCTCATTGACCTGGGCGGTGCGGATGGGGAGCGGCGGGGACTTGGGAGGGGACCGGATCTAGGGGGAGGTGTGCGGATCTTGGCGGAGGATGACTGGAGGAGGATGGGGAGGAGGTTTGGGCTCGACAAGAGGAGGCGGACTGGACGAGGACGAGAGGGGAGGCGTCGGAGGAAAAAATGGTTGGGTTGGACTTTAGTTTTTTCATGGTGATGGGCTTTGCTTAATCTTATTACCCTGGTCGTTGCATTCGTGCCTAATATTTGGCATCGCTACCCTTGTCGTTGCCCTAGGGTAATTACAGGGCGGCGACGGCACCAGGGTCTGGTTGCGACAGCACAAGGGTCTAGTTGCAGCGGCAGCAGGGCGGCGATGGCACCAGGGTCTGGTTGCGGCGGCAGCATGGCGGCAACGGTCGGACGTCGGACGACGTGGAGGTAATTATATATAGATGGAGAAAGCAGGGACTTATTAGCGTACTAATATGAGCAACTAACTGTATATGCAGGACATTAATGTCGCATAATGATGATCGGAGTTGGATGCGGCTGCCACAAGTATCAGATCAGTGGCAAAAAGGATTGAAGAAATTTATGGAGACTAGATTTGCAGGCACTTGTAAAGGAGATATGGCACCATGTCCATGTACAAGATGCCGTTCCATGTCATACAGAACAGTTGAGGAAATTAGAAATCATTTGCTTTTTAGAGGATTTTCTGAATGTTTCATCCAAGGGGAAGGAGAAGAAAAGGATTCATATGCGAGCATCACTGAAGGAGTTGGCAATGATTGTGAATCAAGGGATGGTCCGTCTATGAATGATTTGGTTTCCTCACTAATCAGTGGTGCAATACGTGGTGAAATCGGAACTGAAGAGCCAAATGAATGCGCTAAGAAATTCTTTAAGTTATTAACTGAGGCACAGAAAGAACTATATTCAGGTTGCAAGGAGGCTACTAAGGTCTCATTCATTGTCAGGCTATTTCAGATTAAGTGCATGTTTGGTCTCAGTAACAGTGCTCTGGAGGCTGTGCTTCAACTATTCTTGCTTGTGCTCCCTGAAGGTCATTGTGTTCCAGATAGTTTGGATAAAGTGCAAAGGGTAGTTCATGATCTTGGGCTGGACTACGAAAAGATACATGCATGTATCAATGATTGTGTTTTATTTAGAAAACAATATGCTGACTTGGATAAATGTCCAACATGTGGAGAGAGTAGATGGAAACCTGTTGGTTCAAGTGAGAAGGAGGTAGCTAGTGGTGATGCTGCACCTAAGAAGTGTGTTCCATAGAAAATCCTAAGGTATTTTCCAGTGACCCCTCGTCTGCAAAGGTTATACATGAGAGCGACCACATCTGAATATATGCATTGGCATAAGGAGGGACTTGTTCAAGATGGAAAAATGCGGCACCCTACTAACTCCATGGCATGGAAACACGTGGATGAAATTTATAAGGAATTTGCTTTGGATCCTCGTAATGTTAGGATGGGTCTTGCATCTGATGGTTTCAATCCATTTGGGATGTTGAACGTAACATACACTACATGGCCTTTGATCCTAATCCCTTACAATTTGCCTGCTTGGTTGTGTTTGAAACAACCATTCTGGACGATCTCAATGTTGATACCGGGGCCAAAATCTCCAGGAAATAACATTGATGTTTATTTGCAGCCCCTTATTGATGAGCTTAAAGATCTTTGGCTCAACGGTGTTCAGACATGGGATGCAAAGGTAAAGAAGAATTTCACTCTGCGTGCTGTTCTACTTTGGACAATTAATGACTTCCCAGCATACGGCATGCTATCTGGTTGGAGCACAAGAGGCAAGTTTGCATGTCCATACTGCCATAAAGATACTGACTATTTATGGCTGAAATTTGGTTCAAAGCATTGCTACATGGGTCATCGCCGCTTTTTACCAATGGATCATAGGTGGCGCCGCAATAAGATTAGCTTTAACAACCAGGTGGAAAAGAGGGAGCCTCTAGGGGAAGGTGTGCTGAACCAGTATGAAAGCTTTGAGCAAGTGACATTTGGGAACACGACTAAAAATAGGAAGCAGTGTGAAGAGGACACTAGATGGCACAATTGGAGGAAGAAGAGTATTTTTTTTGAACTGTCTTACTGGGAAAAGTTGCTTGTAAGGCATAATTTGGATGTGATGCACATTGAAAAAAATATATGTGAGAGCATACTGGGGACCTTGCTTGACATGGCAGGAAAATCCAAGGATAGCTAGAAGGCTTGTCTGGACATGCAACATTTGGGCATGAGGAAGGATCAACATCCTTTGGTGATGAATGACAAATACACTTTGCCTCCAGCGTTGTACAGTTTGGGTCAAGATGACAAGGTATATCTATGCAAATTTTTGCAAGGTGTCAAGATGCCTGATGGTTACGCGTCTAATATCAAGAGATGTGTGGATGTGCCCAGATGTAAGCTCTCTGGACTTAAACCTCATGACTACCATGTTATATTTCAGAAACTATTACCTATTGTGGTTCGTCACATACTACCAAAAGAGGTTGTTAAACCACTGATTGAGCTTAGTAGGTTCTTCAATGCAATATGTTTTAAGGAGTTGAGCACCGAAGAGTTAGAAAAATTGAACATTTCGATTAGAGAGACTCTTTGTCGTATGGAGATGATCTTCCCACCAGCTTTTTTTGATATCATGATGCATTTACCAGTTCATCTTGCTGAAGAGGCTAAACTAGGAGGACATGGATGCTATAGATGGATGTATCCAATAGAGAGGTATCTACGTACATTGAAAGGCTATGTGCGGAACAAAGCCTATCCTGAAGGTTCAATAGCAGAGGGATATATACTAGAGGAGTGCATGACTTTTTGCTCTCGCTTTTTGGATGACGTGGACACAAAGATTAATCGTCCAGAGCGTCATGAAAGGGCTGCAGTGAATGAACCACCAGCATGTATAAGCATATTCGGCAACATTGATTATACTAAGAAAGGATTTGCAATTGAGCAACTTACTAGGCTAGATATGTAGCGGATGAGGCACTGGATATTAACAAATTGTGATGAGGTTATTCCATGGGCCAAGTAAGTAGTAACTTTAATTTACTTACATTGGAGTATGCACATACATGTTTTTTTTTTACTTTGTATTCCCCCTTTTTGCCCGTTACTGTAGTATGCATAAGGATTTACTCAGAAAACAGTGTGTCAGGAATGTTGAACAACGTCATATAGAATAATTTGTAGGCTGGTTCGAGCGTAAGGTGAAGTACAATTTCCTCACAGGTTTTATTGCTTGTAGTGCTCAAGTACTCATCCATTGTTCTTTTATACTTCCTGCAGATGAACATACTTTATGCAGAAAGAAAAACAAGTGATGCCATGCATGCACTTTCTCAGGGACCAGACCATCAGGCACGTGTTTTCAATAGGTGCTTCATCAATGGATTTTTGTTCAGAACTGCTCATGTAGAGAAGAATCTGACTACACAAAATTCTGGTGTTGTTGTGAATGGTGATCCTTTTACTGGCAACATCGACTGGTATGGTGTGGTCAAAAAAATTTACGCACTAGATTTCCCGACACAAAAGGAAGTCATCCTGTTTCAATGTGAATGGTACGATGTGCCTGCTGCTAGTAGGAGCAAAGGTAGAGGATTCAACAAGAATCAGTATGGTATTATAGATATCGATACAACTCGATTGCGATATTTAAATGAACCTTACATTTTGGGGACACAGGCTCAGCAAGTGTTTTATGTGAAAGGTTCAAAGAAACAAGATTGGAGCACTGTTATTAGAATGAACCCCAGAAATGTGTTCTTCATGCCCGAATTAGACAACCCGGAAGAAATTGATGTTGATTCAATCGATGTCGGAGTCGGAGATATGATCGAATCGGGCACACATGAAGATTTGACAAACTGGACTAGGACTGGCGTTGAAGGTGTCACCGGTGACGCATCTGTTATTGAAAAGGCTCTTGTTGAGTCTGTACCCGAACCAACAACTATTGACTTAACAAATGAAGATGAAGAAGATGACACGGACGACTACATCGATGATGGATACATTGCGCCTGTCAATTCTACTGTGGACGGAGCGGAAGATGTGTTTTTTGTTTAACTATCATAATTTGTAGTTCTTTGCAATTAATGGTGAATCTGACAATATAATAAACTGAATATTTGGGATATGGCGACCTACCCGTTCCCCGCCGGCTGGCAACCTACCCGTTGACCGGAAGGCGGCGTCGAATCCCAAGTTCAACGGAAGGCGGCGCTTGATCTCGGTGCGGCGGAAGAGCAGCGGCCGGCGCAGGAGCTCGGGGCGGAGCGATTTGGGGCCTTATGTGGGAAGAAGCGATCAAGACGAGGGAACGGGGAAGAATTCGTAATGGGCCGGCCCACGTACGAAATCTGTTGCGCCAGAGTTCATGGCCACAACTTTTAGTACCACCTCGCTCACGAAGAAGCTCCTTGCCATACTTAAAAAGGGAGGCACACAAGCAGCATTGAAATCCTCCGACCTACCATCTGATACGCCACCTGATTCGCTACCTGACTGCTTGCTCTGGGTGGGCTCGGTTGGGCTCCCTCTGTGGTTGAGCCTTCTATTGGGCTTCCTATGAGGTTGAGCCTCATCGGGCCCCCTTCGGCAGTGGTCCTTTTTTTTTACCTTTCATTCTTTTTACTACATACATTGTGCATTTTTTTTAGATTAACGAACATTGTAGAACCTACCAAATTCCCAATAATTTTAGTTAAGACTTGTGAAACATATGATTACATGTCACTATGTATGATTTCATGCCACTATCTTCGGGGTCTCTTCTTGTGTGTAGATGCGCATTTGGTTTTAAGCCGCTTGTGTAGATGCGCCGCTTCAGCAGTAGGAGTAAGTGAGTACTACGGAGTAGAAGTGTTTTATGTGAAAATGGGCTGGGCGACGACTGATGTGACTTGATGTTGATCGCCAAATTTACACTGTTGTGACTTGATGTTGATCGCCTACTCAAGTGAGTGTTGGATCCTTTGCACCATGTTTTTAGGTTAATATGCTAACTGGTAACATTGGCAAAAACTCCAAGAACAAGATAAAACTACTAACCGGTTACCATTACCACTATCGTTAAAACATAAAAAGAACAAGTTCGACAACTTAAACAAAAGACCAGTTCATTACATTGACAACATTTACATATAAACTAGTTCTGGTGCACCTTCTGCTTTTTAACTGCCGCCGCCTCCTCCCGTTCATTCCTTGCAGCCACTCACCGGCGGCGTTCCACCTCCATCGCCACCCGTTGCTCCTCCCTCTGAGCGGCCTACTCCGCTTCTGCGGCGGAGATCTTGAGTGTGCACCTGAGGATGCAGTCCTCAGTCTCCTTTTGTGTGACGGCACGCAGGCGCTGGTCCTCCTCCTCCTGGCGCGTCGTCTCGAAGGAGTGGAGGATGGCAACGTTCTCCGGACATGGCCCCTACTGAGCCATCGCCAAATCCTCCTCTTCCGAATCAGTCTCCCGATTCAGATCGTCCTCGAGGTTGACGTTGAGGTCCGATGAGTCGGACGACGGCGGGGGAGGCGGCGGCGTCGGCGAGTGAGGTGGGGAGGAGGAGCGTTCCGAATCGTTGGACGACGGCGGGGGAGGACGCGTCGTCGGGGAGCGAGGAGCGGAGGAGGAAGGGTTGAGCATTGCCCAAGTAGTCTTCAAGCGGCGAGGCATGGTGAGGGCTTGTTGCGGGAGGGTGCAGGGTGTAGAGGGCTTGTTGCACGTGGGCGGGAGGGTCCTTATATATGCGTGCGTGCATGAGAGACAGAGCATTAACGCAACTGCGCACGTCGGGAGAGGAGATGCCTCTTGACTGGGGAAATGAAGGGACAGAGCAGCCGAAGGACTGGTTAAAGGGCGGCTGGGCGGCGCGAAACGTCACGAGGCAGGGCATCAACTGCTGTGTTAATTGGGGTATGCATGGGGAACCTGCACGCGCGACGTAATCATGGCACGGGCGCAATACCGCAGAGCCGCTGGCACATGTGGCGCAATGGCATAGTGCCAACAACTCCTTGGAGCTACTGGCACGCTACAGTAGGAAGTGAAAGGTCAAGCTGGACCCACAACGAGCTTTAATTCTGGACTCACCGTGTGTCGCCCGCTTCGCATGCCGCGCTGCCCGGCCGCTTCGCATGCCGCGCCGTTCCTCACTCATTTCTCACCGCGTGTCGCAGGCCGAGCCCGCCCGCTCTCTCTCTCTCTCAAGAAGGATGGGACGCGTGATTACTGAGTCAATCAGATCCGATCGACCGACTCTTATTTGCATGGTGCCGGATTTCAAGCTTGCTTTTGCAGTGTTGACAGACACGCAGAACCCGTGTATTACCTCACAAAATTGGGATGCACGGCTAGTTAAAAATATACGATTGCAAAGTTAGCTTCTAAACATAGCCCCACGACTCCAACTCAAGCCTGCGTGCCACCCTCGCCGCTGATGTGGTGCATGCGTGGCGAGGACACCGCGATGGTCTACACATCAAGCCCAGCCCACCACTCAGTTGTGCTGATGTCGTGAGACAAGACAGGCTGAGTGGATGTCGCCTCTTGTAATCCGTAGCACTTCAAGCTTTCGTCAGGAGACAAGACAGGGGCTGCACGCCTGCTTCGACTAGGAGGGGCTGCACGATAGCCACATACGGAGTAAGCAACATGAAAATGAAATTGTGTTTGAAACTACCTACACAATGCAAAATTTCATGGTGTAGTTTCATATGCATTAATACATGCAAGCTAAGACACAAACTGTGTTGGTAAGTGTACATACATGGTTTCATCTAGATGAAAATTTTATGGTGTAGTTTCATATGCATTAGTCTATCCCTTGTTCTCGACCTTAAGTGCTTATGCTTGTTTTTCTACTAGAAGATAATTCCATCTTGGAGAGTCAAGTATCTAAAGTTTGACCAAATTGTAAGTCATTCCAAGAATCTTGGAGAGTCAAGTATCTCTACTTTGACCAAATTATAAGTCATTCCAAGAAACTTGGAGTTTCAAAGTACCAAATTGTAAGTCATTCCAAGAATATTGGAGAGTCAAGTATCTCAACTTTATGGTGTCAACTTAGTTTCATTAGATTGTTCATCTCTATTCCACACTAATTGATATATACTTTCCAATGCAATCTTAATGCTTTCTCTCTCACTAAGGGATATGCCTTATGTTTATTGGCTTCACAGGCATTGGCTTCACCGGTGAAGCCATTTTATTTGGATGAGCCATGCCAAAGGGGAGCTTATTGTGTGCCACGTGAATATATACATGTACAGATGAAGCAATGTGCATAGTGATTTTAATATTGAACACATTGCTAAAATATTGAGTTTTGAGGCAAGTGCTCCTTGAACATTAACTTTTGAGCCTACATGTTTTTATCACATTAATGTCACCTGTATTTACTAGATGCCTAATTTTTATGGGAATCCTATATACTTGAAAACCCATAGAGGTTACCCATGATGGGTAGTTCTATGCTTAGCATGCCCAATGTGGGTTGGCTAAGTTTTACATTAATCTTGACTAATGGAACTGCGGTGGAACTGCCCTATTAAATAGTGATTACCTCTAATGGCAATCATTTGAACACATCAGGCACATTTATTTCACCATTTAACTTGACAGTACGCATCAAACCAATAAACCGATCAAAACCCACCAGTAAGTCTCACGCGATGGTGAGCGCAAATAGTACAAACATTATAGAGTTTTACATGAATTAAGATACAACACAAAGTGCGCACAATTAAGTTTTACAACCCGAGTTCAAATACAAAAATAGTTTATAGTTTAACTAAAATTGAAATTATAGTCTTGAAGGAAATTAAAAGAGCGACAACTACGATACAAGAGCTAAAGCGAAGGACTCTAAACTTCAGCCCACAGTGTGAAATCCAAGATCAACAAGTGGTCAAGCGTCGAGATCAGCAACAACTCAAACTAGATCAAGCTTCCTGAAATAAATTAAGCAACAAACCTTGAGTATACTAATACTCAGCAACGCTTACCCGACTATGGTATATACTTAGCTGACTCCTAGTATGCAAGGCTTTTTGGTTACTGGGTTTGTTTTGCCAAAGAGCGACTAAAAGTGAGTCCTTGCTTTCAATATTTTAGGCAAGTTTTAAATGACATCAACTATTCTCTAGATTTGCATAATCACAACATTTCAGTGTAGAAAAACAATTGATTAAATAAGCAACAATAATAACCATCATCATATTCCACTTTCTCATCCACATGTACAATGTGACTCAGAGGTCACGATTCTCTTATCCGAGAGGTACGGCGAATCGATTGTATTTCATCCCTTGCAAGGTATACCTAATCACACGACATATACCGTCAGACGGGCTGCTGCCCCGTCGGCACATGGCAACGGTCCCCTTCGCGAACGCTAGCATTTGAACTGCCCCATAGCTCCTCAAGTACTAGTCCCCACCAATACCTTCATAGGGTCAACCATGAGTTTCAAGAATCCACCGGTACCTCGTAGGGCCAGCCATGGATTCCAGTCTAGTCTTGATCAGAGGTATGATTGTTGATGGTTGTTAAGTACCAAATATGATCATCAATATTCTCAAGAATAAAGGAGGAATGGCATTTCTTACACGCATATTTGGTTTCGAATAATGCAGTTCCACTTCTCCTTGGAGATTATTTGAGTGCAGGTGAAATAACACAAAAGGATGGAGAAAGCACACTCCCATGGTGAAGAAACACAACTCTGACCAATGAGAGATCACCACGGGGGCAGCACACGGATCCATGGGCCCACAATCCACAGCAAACCACCTTATCAAGGCGCGTAGCACCCACAACCATCATTAGCACCCACATGGCAGTCTACTAGACGAATGCGGTTGCTAGTGGGGCCAAGGGTGGGTCGGCCCAACTAGGGGTTCGGCCAAACCGCCTCTGGCTCCTCTTGTCCCCAACTGACACGTGGCAGCGGTTGACAGCTTTCCTACATCGGTTAATGGATATTCCCACGAATATTCCTCCTATAAACCACCTCTATGAGCCTATAAATAGAAGGGTAGGAGCTCCATTCTTACACACACCACAAGTTGAATCACTCCCTCCCTCTTAGTTTCCAATTTAGTGAAGTTAGGCTAGAGTAGCTCTACTTTAGGGTTCCTAGTCTTCTTGGAGTGTAGGGTATGGCTCTTGTATCTTATATTCCTAGGTTGACTTTATTCTATTCAAAGTATTCATCTTCTTTATATAGTGTTGTGCTTGGTTCTTATATGCATGAGTTAGTTATATACCCTTGCTATGTTGATGTGCTAGGTTTATATGCTCGTATGCTAGTTGTATACCCTTGCTATCGTAGTATAGGCTTATATATTCTCATGTATGCCTCGAGACCATGCTTCAGTACATACTTTGTGTGCGTATATACCTTGTATAGCTTAGTTGATCTATGCTACAGCATCGGTTTAGTGGCCATATTTATGGTGGCTTCAGCCATTGATACAATGGTCCGGTATGGTGGAGTGTTGTTAACAATGCAAGCATGGTACTTGGATTGCTTAGTTTCATTGGATATGAGTTTACCCCACGGTCTGCTAGGGGTAGGTGGCAGGTGGTGATAGCCCTGTCCGTCCTTTGTAATCCCCTACGTTCGGGTACGCTGTAGGAGTTAATAAATTAGTACTAACTTTGCCGGGTGAAACCGGTACGGGTACTGTCTCCCCGTGTGTGCCTGGGTGCATAGGCCAGAGTCCTATACAATGTGTATGTATGTTATGCTTGTATGATCTGTGCAGTATATAGGAAGTACATATGAACCTAGAGCTAACTCTTAGTCCTTCTCCTTAGCTTAGTTATCTTGAGATGATTCTTGTGTGTGTCACACTACTTTATCTATCATTATCTTACCCCTGCCTTGAGTATTGACTCTATCCATCTATTCATATACTCCTGTGCATAGTAAACTCTTTTGACCTACCCGTCTTCCTTTAGGAAATACGGTACCCTTGGGAATACTCTTGGGCAAAATTCTACAACGGTATATCCGTGCGCTTGTGGATTTATTCGTGATCGTTAAATATACCAACAATGATATCAAGATCAATCTACTTTCATGCACGAAGGTACTAGGTTTACCGGTTTCGACTACCTCCTACTCCCGGCATGTGATTAGTATTGTTCAAACTCGATCAGCAGGGCTAGCAACGGTACGGTTCTCAAGTGACAGGAGCAAGGCTAACCAGCAGGGCCAGCAATGGTACGATCCTCAAGTGACACGAGAAGGCTAACCACCAATACAGATAACCATAAACATTCAACAGTTCCAAGCCTCGCCCGATCCCTCTCTAAGGTAACCAATTTCCATATTCCAATAGTAAAGATAAAGGCCCTATTCTCGCAAGCAATAGGAAATCACTCGACTTCTACCGACCCTACTTAGCATGGCAATACTAATGACCTACACATACTAGTATAATCAGGGGACCTAAGGATCATGCATCTATGGTTTCATACAACTCCTACAAAACGTAAATGCACAATACTTAAGTAAAACATTGCATAGTTTTGCAAGTAAGGATTATGCTCCAGGACTTGCCTTCTCAACAAGAGAGTTAGTGACTAACTAGGTCTTGGGCCCTTCCGACCTTAGGCCAGGTCTTTGGTCTGCTCCTGCTGCTGCGGCTCCTCAACAATTAACTCGTGCACCACGTCCCCTGCTATGATCTCACGGTTCAGTTTGTGCGGTCAGTCGAGGACGAGAGAGTCCGGAGGGTGGGTGTTGACCGTGAAGTAGGTGGCCAGCTTGGGGTGGCAATGGCGGGCGCAGGAGCTTCAATTCCTAGCCGCAATATTGACGGTGGGTGGTGCTGAGGGGTCTAGGGTGTAGCTGAGAGGGTTGCGGAAGTGTGGGCGTGAGGAATCAATGGGTGGTGGCGAATCGGGCTGGCGCTTGGAGCTTAGAGCGGTGGTGACAATGGCGGCCAGGAACAGGTGATTTCCGGCTGGCAGAGGCATGACCGGTGGTGTGGGGAGGCCGAGGAGTTGGCTAGTAAGGTGGAGAGGGCACAGGCTCGGGCTATCAGGAGAAGGTGGCGCATGGCCGAGGGATTTTAGCTGGCAGTGAGGCACACGACACGGTTCTTGGCTCTTGCGGTGGAAGGAAAAGAATGGAGAGGGAGAGAGCAGGGAGGAGCGTGAGGCTTTGAAGGCGAGGCATACGGGATTCGAGCAAAATCCCGAGCTTCCTGCTCGCTGGTTGGGGATGGCGCTGCCGTGGCCGAAGGCCAGCGGTTGCATGGCGTATGAGCTCTGGCACGGTCAGCCACTTGACCGGCCAGCCCAAGTTCGTCCCCAGATTTTGGTTAAGTGCAAAACATGTTTGCACAACTACCTTTGATTGTTTAGAACTCTAATTTTCAGCGCATAACTCATACCCAAGTTCTATACAAATATTGTAGTTTAGATCATTCCCTAAACCTTTAGTAAGGGTGAAAATTCAAGAGTACACTGGTTTAGAAACTACTCAAGCTTGAACTTTGAACAAACCTAGTTTTTCTCTAAAATTTCAGAGGTTCAAACATGATTTCTAGCCAATTTTGAATAGAGATTTGAAAGCCAAATTATTGTCAAAACATACCAAACTTGTTCCGCATGTTAGTTTCTAGTATAGAATAACAAGTTCTAAAAAGAAAATTTTGAAAGTTCTTATGTAAAATTTGAAGAAATTCAATTAGCCTCGTGGCATGTTTGGGTTGAAATTAGGAATTTGAATTTTTTCAGGTGATGGCTGAAATAGTAGTTTGACTAGTTTTTGACCAAAATTTTGAACATTTAAACAAAAATTTCATACAACCGCAACACACTTAGATGAAAATAAATAAATCATACTGCAGCTTTCATGTTGGTCAAAAGTTAGATGTTTGGAAAACTAATTTTTAAAGGTCGGTCAAACCTAGCAAAATTGAATTAAGCAACACTTAGATTTCTCACTCCCTCTCCTAGAAATTGAAATGTTTGACTTGTGTCAACATGTAAACATGTTTATGATTTATATCTTGGTTTGTTTGACATTGTTAACTGTTTTTTAGCAGAAATATAATATTTTTCATGTTTCACCATTTTAATTAATATTAAATTTCTAATTAGCTTAATTCCTCCTTTAATTGCTGTTTAAAAGGTAAAACACATCATTTGTGCAACAATGCTCTCAGGAATTTAAGCATACCATAATGCACAAACAAGTATATTTATGACCATGATTATGCAGATGATTAGTCCTTAGTTACTATGCTAACACTAGAGGTGTTAGGAACTATGCAACATATGGGCTTGGTAATCTTTTAGCAACCTGGAACCCTAGGTGGCTCGAGCAAGGATGAGAAGGTGGATAAACTATTTTTCTTGGAATGTGTTAGTCTTGCTCGAGCCAATTTTAAGGTTTGCTCTATGGAGCGATCACCCAGGACTTACTGGGCAATCATGAAAATTGGATGGGGGACGATCTTGGCTAAGCAAGTTGGGTAATATAGTGGCCAACGTTGAGCGGGTATGGGGGCATACAGCACCTCAAATAGAAATGCGCGGCTCAGTGTACCGCTGGTACGCCAATATAGGGCCTGAGGGTCAATGCACACTGGAGAACCAACAGAAGGTCTCGTAGTGTTTCCCGCCAACTCACCTCGGAAGTGTTTAAGGGTCTGTACAACCCGGCAATAAGGGAAATCATGACTCATGAGAAAAGTGTACAACCTCTATAAAGTGTAAAACTGTTATAACAGCCGTGCTCATGGTTAAGAGCGGTATGGACCCTCACATGGTTACCTAGTTTGAGTGGATCACAAAGTGGTTATGTGGTTTGGGAAGTTGGTTAAACTTAAGGTGGTTGTGGTTTGGGAAGCCTTAACTTTAATATCTCTCTAGGTGCTTAATTAAAACTTGACCAAATAAAATATGAGATTTGTAGTCCACTAAATAAAGTCACTCCTTGTTCAAGCCTTCATGCCATCCCTTTCCCTCCCACTTGCTAAGTGGCATAATAAGTCCACTTACGCTTGCTATAGACTTTGATAGGGTATGAACAAGAAGAAGAAACTGGATCATGAAGACCTGGAGATCTAGCCACGCGTACCCCCAGTCGACATTCCTATGGAAGATGAAGCCCTCTGCTGCGATTAGTCTACAATTGTGTAATCTTTTATTTTAGACCCTATGGTCATTTTGTATTTATTATACGCTTTCTAATGATATTATTATGATATTCACTGATGATGCCATTTTATGCATGGAAATTTGATCCTGGGCATGCATAAAGGGTGCGTTCGATTTTATCCTTAAAACTGGGCGTGACACTATCACACACATGATTCTACATAAGCACGAAAGCAACAAGATCAAGGACGGACAAGAAGAGCACAATGTCAGCTTCCATTGCAATCGGTGGGCACATTGGTTCGATTGATTACAACATACGTTCCATAATAATGTTTCTCTCACAATCTCACTATGCTCCTGATTGTTCTTTCACTACAATGTTTGAGCTACACTTCATTTTTTCTATGAACAACACAAACTTCCATTTACCCATATGAATACATGTACACTAACCTTACCGTCATGAGTACATCCAAAAGGTTGAGCTGTCTAGTCTTGAGATTCATAAAGTCAGCACACAGACCTCGGCTCGACCTCAAATGACTTAAGCTAGACCTCAATTTCAGCTTGCTTTTTAATGAGCCAGCTCGAGAACCGGTCCCATGATATTCAATTGGCTCATTAGACTCGATAAATATAAAAATACCGTACTTATTTTTATTAATACAGTGGTATTATTATTATCTGATTCAAATAAACTTGCTATTCAACTAATAAATCAAATCTTGTATTAGTATAGTCCATTTTGAGCCTCCAAATGGTCCTACTATGCTAGTTTATTGACTTATAATATTTATTTTCATAATATCATCATTAACTATACTTTTAGATGATGTTCATAATCTTAAATTATCATATTTTTGTTAATATTACCTTTGGTCTTAACATAAATGTTGAATAATGCTTGACCGGCTCGAGCTTTTCAAATGAATTGAGTCAAACTTGATTTTTAGCTTATTACCCTTAACCAGCCGAGCTAGCTCATTATCAAATGGGTCATAGCGAGCCGAGCTGGCTCATTAGCTACCCCTATTTATGGTGGTGCTAGGTTACGTTGCTATTTTTCGTACATTGATCTAGATATACTTACTAATGGATATTTTCGGAGGACTTTGTGAATGACAAATAGTTATTGGTTTTCTTTAGAGTTTTCTCGAAAAAGATAGCTTTTGAGTCCAATTTAGATATTTCGAGAATTATTGGCGTGGTTTCTGAATTTCCCCCTCCCCCCTCGCCGTGGCACACTAAAATCATCGGTGTAGCTTACATGTGGATCTAAGGCCACTTAATAATGTAAATTCAAAACGTTGGTGCGATGTGATAATTGTTGAGCTAAAGTATGGTGCCAGGTGCAACAGAGGGCTAAATCGTGGCGCAACGTGTTTCAGTATACGCGGTGTTTTATGCCATTCTTCACTTTTTTTTTGAAACGTGGTAAACCGAGGCATGCGCGCCGCCATGAATATGGCCGGCCGGTGTGGTTCACGATCTCACGTGTGATCCGAATGTAAATGTGGCCGGGGCACCCTTACTCTAAGTAGACGACCAAATAACTGAACAGCAGATCACGGAGGATCACCATTGGCACCATGGATCACCATGCATGGCCTGGATCGCGATTGTGACACCACCTGATGGACTGGATGTGGCGATCGATCCGAGAGAATCGGCCAAGGCCCGGGCAACTGGCGCCTATCGGTCGCTCGCCAGTAACCGCGCATCTGCATGCCGCGGTGGACGCCGCGCGCAGCTATAAAACCTTACCCTGGACTGTTGGATCCCTCCTGCATCACCAATCCGTCGTTGAGCGAGTCTTCTCGTTTTTGGGAGGTGAGAGTGTGGCGGCGGGCGAGCGAGTGGGAGATCTCGAGAGAGGGAGAGGAGAAAGGATGTTCGTGGAGGGCTTCCGGGTGGAGAGCCCGCGGGTGCGGTACGGCGCCGGCGAGATCGAGTCGGAGTACCGCTACGACACCACCGAGGTCGTCCCGCCGGGGGATGGCGGCGCTGGATGGGTTGTGCGGCCCAAGTCCGTGACCTACAACTTCAAGACCAGCACCAGCGTCCCAAAGCTCGGGTACGTATACCAAAGTAACAAACCAGCCGATTACTTTCTTGTTTCTTGGGATGAGGATTGAGGATCAGAAATCAGATGAGAAGATCATGATCAGAAAAAAATGCATCTAGTCATCATTTCCTTGTTTTTCCTCTCGGTTCGTTGATGATTCATTTCGTACGTCATTTCGAATGCAGAGTGATGCTCGTTGGATGGGGCGGCAACAATGGGACGACGCTCACGGCCGGAGTCATCGCCAACAGGGAGTAAGTTTCAGCAGCTCCATCGCCATCGTCATCTCTCGTCAGATCTGTGCAGTTGGGAGAGATGCATCCTTGATCCTTCCATCCATGACCTCGTGAAACATTTGCATTTCAACCGTCGATCCCTCGATAGCCTTCTCCGTGTTGTTTTATAACTGCGATGGTGTTTCTTTCAGGGGAATTTCGTGGGAGACCAAAGAGAAGGTTCACAAGGCCAACTACTTCGGCTCCCTGACGCAGGCTTCCACCATCAGAGTCGGCAGCCACAACGGGGAGGAGGTCTACGCGCCTTTCAAGAGCCTCGTGCCCATGGTGATGACCCTCTTCCTCAACTTCCTCCTACCTCACAATTAATAGCAACCAGTTTCAAGATCATGCATTTAGAACAAATTTGTAATCAATGTATTCTTATTCGAAGCAAATTAAATCAGAATCTTTACTAATCATGTGTATAAGATATAAGATATATCCATTTCTTTCTGGATTATGTGTAAGTAAGCAGCGCTGAAGATTTCTTTGTTGAACCCTGCAGGTTGACCCCAACTCTATCGTTTTCGGTGGTTGGGACATCAGCAACTTGAGCATGGCCGACGCCATGGCCAGGGCCAAGGTGCTGGACATCAACCTTCAGAAGCAGCTCAGGCCCTACATGCAGTCCATGGTGCCCCTCCCCGGAATATTCAACCCTGACTTTGTCGCTGCAAACCAAGGTGCCCGTGCTAACAATCTCATCCAGGGCACCAAGAAAGAGCAGGTGGAGCAGATCAAGAAGGACATCAGGTACATAGAGACAAACTTACAACACAGAATCAATTTCTCCCTCCTGATCAAAATTGTTATCATGAAGTTAATCGTGTGGCTCATGAACCAGGGAGTTCAAGGAAAAAAACAAGGTTGACAAGGTTGTCGTGCTGTGGACGGCAAACACCGAGAGGTATAGCAATGTAGTCACAGGCCTTAACGACACCATGGACAACCTCATGGCTTCCTTGGAGAAGAATGAGGCAGAGATCTCACCATCGACGCTGTATGCAATAGCCTGCGTCTCTGAGGGTGTACCCTTCGTCAATGGAAGCCCTCAGAACACTTTCGTACCCGGTGTGTAGCCCTGCTCTGCAGAAGTGTACATGTGTACTCAGTGCTCCAATTATTGGTCCGTGCTCACACTACTCTTCCCGTTTTGCACAGGGCTAATTGAGCTTGCCATCAAGAAGAACTCATTGATCGGTGGTGATGACTTCAAGAGCGGGCAGACCAAGATGAAGTCTGTATTGGTCGATTTCCTCGTCGGTGCTGGCATTAAGGTACCATCGCATTCTGCAACTTTGTTCCATGCATTGGATGTTGTAGAAGAACGGATAAGGAATTTTTTTTGTTTGTGTGACTGTAGCCCACCTCAATTGCCAGCTACAACCACCTAGGAAACAATGATGGCATGAACCTCTCTGCTCCACAAGTCTTCCGGTCCAAGGAGATCTCCAAGAGCAGCGTGGTCGACGACATGGTCGCCAGCAATCCCATCCTATACAGTCCCGGGGAACACCCTGATCACGTCATAGTGATCAAGGTCAGTCAGACAAGTTGTTTATGACTTTGTTCAGAGTTATCCAGAGATGCTAGTTTACATTTGGTTGTTACTCATTTTTTCTCTCTTTTGCAGTACATCCCCTATGTGGGAGACAGCAAGAGGGCTATGGACGAATACACCTCTGAGATCTTCATGGGCGGAAAGAACACCATCGTGCTGCACAACACCTGTGAGGATTCGCTCCTCGCAGCACCCATCATCCTTGACCTGGTGCTCCTGGCTGAGCTCAGCACACGGATTCAGCTCAAAGCCGAAGGGCAGGTAACAGATGATGAACTGAATTAGTCTCGTGCCTCGTGCATGGCATCTCTGTTGCACTACCTGATTGTGAAGAAACACCGTTAATTATTTTGTCCCCTCTTTGTGCAGGACAAGTTCCATTCCTTCCATCCTGTGGCTACCATTTTGAGCTATCTCAGCAAGGCTCCTCTTGTAAGATTTTTCATTTTGTTTGTCATTGTTACAATCTTCTGCCATCATGTTGTAGTGGTCTATCATATCAGTATCACAAATTTAGGATTGAAATAACATGATTATTTTTGTTATCTATTAAAATGTATTTTCAAATGGTTTATTATGGGATTGAAAAATCTTCTAAGGCATAGTAAATTGTGAGAATGTAGGGGATGGTAGTTCGCAACTTCACTATTACCATTAGTACTGACCAGCTTATACCAAGCAGTTAGATTGCACAGAAGGATTTGTATTGTCCAATGTGAGTTCATAAATTTGATTAAAAAGGTTGGTTTCTTAAATAGGTACCCCCAGGCACACCAGTGGTGAATGCACTGGCCAAGCAGAGAGCCATGCTGGAGAACATCCTGCGGGCCTGCGTAGGCCTCGCCCCCGAGAACAACATGATCCTTGAGCACAAATAAAGAGTTCCACATTCACGGATGACGACAAGAAGAGATAGAAGGGAAGGCATGGATCAAGCGAAGGTGTGGGAATAAGTCGCCTCCTCCAAACCTGAAGAAGAAATAACAGGAGGCCATAGGAAGGAAAAGGGCCATGGAGGAAGATCAAACATGGATGATATCAGATGGATCCTCTTTGAAGGCTTTCTTTTCCTTTTTCAGATTTGGCTCATTTTCGGTACTCATGAGACTAGATTGTGTATTGGATCTCTGCTGTGCGCGGCATGAAGCCTTTATTTACTTGGTGTGTGATAAGAGCTGTTAGAAATGTCCAGTCTAATTTTCAGAAAATCAAAACTCTTAGTTGCTTTATATGCTGATTGCTGGATGATGAACTCATTTTGCTGGTTTGTATGCAGGAATTTTGCTTTTCTTTCAGTATGCAGTAGGTCTCTTAAAACTTTCTTGATTGACACAAATAAGGGTTGGTACAGTGGTAGATCTGTGAAAAAATTTATATCCCAGAGAAAACTGCAGTTCTGTATTTATCTCTGCATGTTACCCAACATCAGCACAAGGCTCAGGAGTTCGCTTGTAGTTTCAAGATTCATGCTGCCATACTGATATTAGTAGTTTGTAAAGAATTCCTTGTAATAAGCTTGCAGCATCAGTCTGTCCATCGGCAAAACTCTCATATGATTGCCAGTGCTACGAAAGTATATAAGTTTTACTTGACTTCGCAAGTTTCAACCACTGTTCACGAATGTCCAGTTCCTATCCACAGATGACATTGGATTACAGCTCAACGAGGAGCACCAGGCTACATCTAAATGGTGCTATTCCGATAGCATAACAATGTAAGGGCAACAGGGGGAGCTTTGCTCTGTTGACCGTTGGCTATTGCTGATCAAGCATGATGTATGTTGCTCATGTTTACATCTTGATCTTGTTCACCTTTTGGGAAACCACCACGCACAGCTTAACTTCTACTCCCTCCGTTCCAAATTGTAAGTGCATAACAAAAATGCACATAGAAATGCCAAAACGACCTACAATTTGGGACAGAGGAGTAGTTTGCTGAAGGGTGGCTCGCTTGCAGTACAGCTTCAACATAACTGAGAGCTTTGGTTCTCTGCATCAGTCAGTCTTGTATAACTTGAATTTCAGAAGTCCGGACAATTGATACAACCACAGCTATGTCATCCAGCTTGCCCCCACTGAAGCCAAGGTACCCGACTGAGAGAGCAGCATCTGAAAATGGGCTTCTCCCTGCTCCCGACCTACCCACTTCCTGGGCCTTCGCAGCCAAGTGCTCCGCGATCTCCTGCAAATGTAACAAAAATATGTACTTAGTCTTTTTGTTTCCCATAGAGCACTTTTTTTATTTAGAATGATATTGATTCTGACCGCTGGTTTTAGATCCGCCTGTAACGATTTAGAGATTATTGCAGCTACTTCATGCTCATAGACATTATCGAAAAGGCCATCTGTTGCTGTCACAATCGCATCTCCTTCCTCTAGATCAATAGTATAATTCTGAAATTAGAGTGAAAATTAGCCCAAATGTTAATGTTAGCATGTTATGGAATACAGCTTTTCATGTTAAATTGTTTGCACCTGTACGAGTTTCAAGGGGTCATCTCCCTTCTCAATTTGTAGTGGGAAATTGAAACCATAAACCATAGGTTTTGATTTCTCATAAACTTCTCCATTTCTTATTACCAAAAACCCAGAGTCTCCTATATTTGATGCTTGAAGGACCTGTAACATTGACAGGTGCAATAAACAATAAGAAAATGGCCAATGAAGAAACAGAAAAGTGTTGATCAAAAGAGCAGACCTGGCCATCAAAGTGAGCAACTAATACAGTGGAAGAACCAGGAGAATGTGCTTCATCTGCTGCCTTGGAAAGGATTTGCTCCGGTCCAAGATCTAAGGCCCCTTGATTCTCAGTTATGAATTTTTTACAACCATCCATTAGTTCTCTTGCATAAAGCCCTGCATTGATTCCTGAGCCCAGAATTTACATCAGCACTGGCTGTGGTTTTCCCATGAACTATTATAATACACTTAAAATTCAGCTAGCGGTGGCACAACATGTGAGCTCAATATGATGACAGAGCCAAGGCCTTCACAACGTGTAGCTTTACTACTGATGCTTGAAACATCATGTCATTGGAGATGCCAGTTTCACTTCTAACACGAATGTGCGGCATCAGTCTCTTCCTATAGCTGGGACCCAAAATAGAACTAAAAATCTTAAACTCATCTCCTCTCTATTTCCTTCCAAATGCCTGTAACACATTTTCAATAAGCAAGCACCAGCGCATGTTCTAGCCCCAAAGCCAAGAAAATTTTATCAGGCATCGGTTGCCGCAGTATTTGAGCACCAGTAGAAATGATGCCTAAAACCAAAAAAGTTGCTTTAAAGCATTGGTTCAACAGTACACTGTGGAGGGCCTAAGAATACAGTTATCTGGCAACCAAATTCTTCTGAGTTTTGCCAACACAACAACTGATATGAACACTATCGCTGAAATTATCTGCCGTGTATCTCATGTGGAGACTGTGGTGGGCTCCTTGCCTAGACATTTCAAATAATATTTTCTCCTAAATAAAACAGCTTTAACACTTCCAATTTCTTATTTAATCAATAGAAGTACGCTTACAATCTTTTAATACAATTTGATAGTTTTGTGGCTGGGAGTAGGTGAAATGTGTGCAGTTGTAGAGATAGAGAAATCACCCAGCTCCTGTCGTTTTCAACTTTTTGTATGTCAACTTGTTAGTCTACATGCTTATCTACATCTCGTTGGGGCCATGCTGTACCTCAACCAGTCAAATCTTCCGAATTATTTATGAGGGAGTAGTATATTGCTGTACATTTAATCTCTTTAATGGGTACATTCGTCATGCCATTTGGATCAAGACATGAAAACTGAAAATCAAAGGTAATTATATCATCATCCTTCAGTTCAATGGTCAGGCCTTGTCATTTCTGGTCCTGTCATTGTCATGTATTTTATGGCAATAGATTTAGTTTACTTCCCATTCAACTAGCTGAAAGAAATTACAGAATTAAATGCAACGAAGCTTAATATGGTTCTCACTAGGCTTTTGTATGTGCTTTACATAAAAAATAAAGAATTTTTAATTCATAGAATCTTGACCTCATAAAATTTCCTAGCAGGCTGGAAGAAAAAATCAGCCATGGGAATATGCCATCTGATGGTTTTGTCTTAAAGAAGTGTACCGAACCCTGGCTAGCTAGGAAACTCGCAGAAACAAGTTCTCACTTCTCAGGGAGGTCACATTCTGTGAGCACATGGGAAGAAGCTTGTGTTGGTGGTCTCCTTGATGTGAAAAAAAGGTTCCAAAATATGCCCAAGCCCAATATAGAACATGTGGGGTGCACAACAATCCTGCTGTAATGCTCATTCCTACAATCCAAGTTTCTTCATACTAAGTAAAATTGCTTTCTATCCTTCATAACAATTATTAATTCACTGATTTTCTCTGAGGTCGGTACTATTTTATTCCTCCATCCAGTATCCACAGAACATTGAATATCAAGCATTCATTAAAATTTCAGTCAGTGTTCTACTATTTGTTCTCCAACTAACAACGTCCCCTCATAAATTTAGCTCCACACCTCTATTCGTTCTCTAAAGAACAAGCACTGAGTGAGTTTGCCTGGCAATGAACTGCTTTTTAAACATGTGTATGTAGCTACATACTACGGATAGAAATGTAGTGACAAAACTTGGCATCAGAAGGCTGGGCATAGTTCATAAGGCTGAAATAGAAAAATCAGAGAACCAAAAAATCTTGTGCTTTTACCTTCAAATGACCACTGGCCAACTCCATCCGCTACACCAAACCAGCCATTGCCTGCAATAAAATATGCATCTTCTCCGCCTGTAGCTACCTGGAAATAGTTAGACAAGTATCATAACTGAAGCATCAGGGGAAGTATGGATTCATTTTAAGATGAATATTTGCAGCCTAGGTGAGTATGTCATAGAAAAGATGAAGTTCATGGAACTTTGGAGCAGTAGTTAGTTATTTAACTAACCAAGATAGTTATCAAGATCTTGAAAGTAATATTGCTTTCAATCCTTCGGTGAGATGCGACAAATGCATATTTAGCAAAAGAGAATACAAAGAAGTTATTACCTTAGAAGGATGAGGCAGGATTGCAGCACCTGACAACAACACAAGTTCTGATTGGGCTATTTCAACCATCCTAGAAGTAAATTAAAACATTAAAAAATGATATTGTAGTTCTGAATTACAAGCGCACAGGCTTTTACCACAAGCATAAAGTCAGGAAAAGCTGTAAGACAGGCTTGCATGACAGATATAACTCAATGAAGAGGAAACTTATGCCATATATAGCTTTAACACCAACAGAACCCATTGCAGCATAAGCTATTACTGACCACTTTATGGTCTGAAACACTTGAAATCAAAGTAAGAAACAAAGTAATACCTATCAGAATCCTTCACCTCTGAAGTGTCTTTTTTCCAATCCACCTCCTTGCTATTTCGTTCCTGTAGGATGAAAACGAGCATGTTAACCCAGACAAACATATATCCAAAATTCCAATCCAATAACACCAACAGATATCCTACAATACCATAACTGCACAAGATTTCTGCCCACTAGGCACATAATGTTCACGACAGTTTTCTCATTTTGCACCGAAAGTTCAGACCATAGTGCTTAAAGGATACGTATGCAGCACCTGATATAAAGACTATGTCGTTTAGTTAAGGTGCGGTCCCTTGCAAGCTACAAGATATGGTTACAATGCAATGAATCAAACAAAAATATCACGACAGCAACACATGATATAAAACATGGCCGAGAATGTGAACAGAAGGGGAAAGGGACAGTTTAACAGCTAATTCCGCCAAAAATCAAATAAAGATACAGCTGCCAGTGAACTTTAGAAATATGAAAAGAAAAACGGGGAGTATGTGACAAAAGGTGGATGCAATTGTTCACGATTTTGGCAAGCATACAGTTAGTACTCAACATATCCTACACGTTATGCTACTACTAAGTTTGCACTTCATCACAAACATGAACCAAAGGAGCAATCCTCACCAAATTGAACTCTACACTTCACTGAATGAACTGCCAATACTAGAAGAAACTAACCATCATCTAGTCAGCACATAATCATTTTTCTGCAATTGCTTAAAACTCTTCCAGAAATTTAACACCTTCGTTTAATTTGGTGAATGGTGAATTGGATGCATTCTTGATAAGCAAACAAGATTGCTCATCTCATCTGAATTGGAAAGATTCGCGTAAGCACACAGTTGCGTACCACTATTGGTAGGGGGACCCCGAACTCCGCTCCCTGCTCGTCGCCGCTGGAGCCGCTGGACTCCGTCTCAACGTCGGTGTCAAAATCCTGCACGGTGGAGCCTTCTGACGCGGCCTCGGATTCCTCCAAACCGGCCGTCCCCGCCGCCTCCTCGCGCTGCTCCAAACCCGTCCCTGTCGTCTTCACGACAGCACCACTCGTCGGAACGCCTGCCCCAACTGCGACGCCGTCGCCCTCGGTCTCATACTCAGATTCGGCCGCGGTAATCACCTCCGCGGAGGCCAGTCTGGCCTCTGCCTCCTCAACGCCAGCATTGGAACCCGCCACCTGTTCCGGCGCCTCCTCACCCGCGGCGGAGGCGGCACCGGTTTGCGCGCCTGCGTCAGGAGGCGGAGGTGCCGGTGAAACCTCCGCTGCAGCGTTCGGGCGCGGATGCTCGACCGCAGCCGGGGCGCCCAATCCCGCGCCGGTGACCGCCTGCTCAGAGTCAGGCTCCGGTTCGGTCTCGCCGCCGCTGCTCACAGCGTCCGAGTCAGGGAAGACTCTGGAGTCGGGGCTGGTCTCTGCGGCCTCTCCCGGACCACGGCTCGCCGGCTCCGCCTCCGCCTCCGGCTCCAGCACGTCGGGCTTTGGTTGGCCGAAGCGGAAGACGATGCTCCCGTCCGCCAGCTCTGCGCGCGAAGATAGCACAACACAGCCGAATTAGCGACCGAGACGAAGGGGAAGGGAGGGAAGGGTCTAGCACTTACCGGTGGTGGAGTGGAGTTCGGGAACCGCTCGGCGCGGGGACGGGGCCGCCGCGGCGGCGGAGGTGGCGTGCGCGCGGCGGCGCGCGGGGAGTGGCAGTGGCGGCGGCGGTGGGGGCTTCGGTGACAGCTTGCCGGGGCGCAGGTCCAGGAGCCCCGCCGCCAGCGGCAGCTCCGCCATGGCTCACCTCGAGTCCTCGCTTTCCTCTCGCTAGAGAGAGAGAGAGAGATTTGAATTGAACTGTGAGCGAGGTGGAGAGGAGGGGACGGGGGAGAGGAGGTTGTGACTCCGGAGCTTCCTTCCGCTGTGGAATGGAAAGGAATGGATTATAGCTTCACGAGGCAGCAGTAGCCTCTGCCCCCCACGAGTTCTTGGCTGGACGGTGCGGGTCGCTGGTGGGTGGGCCCAATGCTCCGTGCGGAGCTCAGGCGGGCCCCACGGTTTTGATTGCGGTAGTTAACGGTGCAATGAAGGGTCATTATATTACTCCTCAGTCCACAACAAGAAGGTCCTTGTTTTTCACATCTCCCTCGCCCGTGTCAATGTTTTGCTTTTAGGGCGTGCTTAATCCTCGACTAAAGTTTAGCACTTGTCATATCGAATGAATGTTTGATCCTAATTAAATATTAGTTAATTATAAAACTAATTGCAGAAGCTCGGGACTAATTCCCGAGACGAATCTATTAAGCATAATTAATCTATCATTAGCAAATAGTTACTATAGTACCACATTGTCAAATCATGAATTAATTAGGTTTAATAGATTCGTCTCGCGAATTAACCTCCATCTGTGCAATTAGTTTTGTAATTAGCTGATATTTAATACTCCTAATTAGTATCAAACATCCGATGTGATAGGGACTTTAACCCTAGGAAACAAACCCCCCTTAATCTTACTCCATCATCATTTTTATTTTGAGTGTTTCTCACCGCGACCATTTTATTTTTGGCAAAAATTGGTGCAATGATAATCTCACTATCAAGTCTACTATAAAAGTTTGGTTACTTGTTGGAGCTAGGAAAACAAGTAGGGTATTAAAATTGTCGGTATCGAGGGAACTCTAAACTAAGGTGAGCACTAGTTTTAATCTATATAAAAAAAATTATCCCCTTTATATCATAAAGGGGCTCTCTATTTATAAATAGGCTAAGGATCATTTCTTATTCTCGAAATACTCATCTATCCGGCACATTTTAAGAATATGCTTTGCAAAAAGGTAAAAATAAAGGTATACAAATTCGACTTACATTCGATTTGCATTCCTGCTCTGGGTCACGCTTCTCACGGCACCTTTCTGCCGTCCTTCGATTTCACCGTGACCTTCGTTGTTCTCCAACTCTTGGAGACTCAATCTATGTCATGCTGACCCTACGACCTCCACCTCCGAACGTGACAACATCCGTTTGCGCCGCGCGGTCCCTTTTCACCTCGGTACGGTGATCCGCTCCTCACAGTGATATGCACACAAAGAAAGATAACAAAATCGCTACAATCGCTTACCCGAAGGTAATCGTGATGTGCCTACGAAGTTTAGTGGTCGACAGTAGCCAATCTCTTATTTTTTTTCACTAAGGGCTCGCCCGAATTTCATTACCATCAAGCAACAAAATTACAGAGCAGCTCAGTGTCACAATCATTCCAGGTACTGACAGCAAAAGAAAAGAACACCCCAGCAGGCAAGGCGCGCAGGGGCTTCCAGCTGGGGGCAAAGACTCTTGGTGGACTCACCCTTACCAGGCAGACCAACACCAACAAGGCAAACTAAACAAGGAGCGCGATCTATCAAACAGCATGACAACTAGCCCTCTCTAGCTATCAGCAAGACGCTCGGCTCTCTCTCTGAGTCTTCTGGAAGGAGAAAGGAGAGTGAAAGGGTCTTTTTACTACAGCAACACTATCCACGTCCCTAGCTCTTCCACCGTTCCTCCATGAGGGTGGAAATGCAGCACCGTTTCCTTCATCGCCTCAGTGCCAGCTTCCAGGTTCATCTTATCCTCCGGCTTCTGAAGACCCGCCCAATACAATAAGAATGTGGAAGCTAAGCACCCAATCTCAGTAGGAGATTTCACTTGTTTCTTTTCAAAACAAACTGAATTGCTGGTTTTCCACAGGGCCCAGCAGTTTGCTGGCAGGCCACCATGATTAAATTGTTATTTTGTGGCATATATCTTCTAGTCCATTCCCAAAACTGTGTAAAAGTAGTTGGTCTAGATGGAGCGCCAATAATATGGCAATCAGATTCCAAGCACAGCGAGCAGCGGAACAATCAAAGAAGAGATGTTCTACGGATTCATCCATGTTGCAAAAACAGCACCTCTTATCTCCTTGCCAATTGCGTTTTAGAAGGTTGTCTTTGGTTAAGATGGTATTTTCGTGAACCAACCACATAAAAAATTTTATTTTCAGTGGGATATTAGATTTCCAGATTTTCTTGTGTGAGTTCTCAGTTTCAGAACTGCACAAGTGAGAATACATGGTTTTAACATAGAAGTTTTCCGACTTTTCCCAGGTCCATTTGGGTCTATCCTTGTCATTAGACAGAGCACAGGCTAAGAGCATGTCTCTCAATTGTGTCAATTTTGTTTGGTCTCTTTCATTTAACCATCTTCGAAAAGTCAATTGTCAAGCCTAGCAGCCACAAACGCTACACTTCCCGTTTGTTACTGACAGATATCAAAAAGTTCCTGGAACTTATCCCTTAGAGGTACCACACCGCACCAGGGATCATTCCAGAAGTCAGTATCTAGACCGTTCCCGATCTTAATGATCCTACCCTTTAGGTAGGGATATTTTACTTTTAATAGATCACTCCACACAGGCGAATTGTTTTGATTTGATTTTAGATGCGAAATCCCCCCTTCAATCTTGTATTTCTTCTTAAAAATTTCTTGCCATAGGCCTTCACCGTTTTCAATTTTCCACCACCATTTACAAAGCAGACTCATATTCATCAACCTCAAGTCTTTGATTCCCAGGCCCCCTTTCTTCCCGTGTCTAGTTATTTTAATCCCTTTAACCATATGGCATTTTCTTTTTTACCCCCTCCTTGCCAAAAGAATATTTTCCTAGTTCTGTCCATTCTTTTAACAATTATTTTTGGTAGTAGATACATGGACATGCAATAGGTTAGAATACTACTCAAACAAGCATTAATCAGAGTGATTCTCCCTCCAATCGAAAGTGATCTGCCTTGCCAGCCATCTAATCTTTTTAGCAGCTTCTCATCTAGCAACAGCCAATCAATAACATGCAATCTAGACCAGCTACAGGCACTCCCAAGTATTTAATGGGCCAGGTTCCTATGGCGCAATTCATCATTTTAGAGAAAGAAGCTGATTTATGTTCATCTTCCAAAATCATGATGACTTCGCTTTTATTGAAGTTTATCTTAAGCCCCGATATTTTTTCATAGATATACAACATGTTCTACGCAGTTTCAATATCATCTTCCATGCATAGAATTGTGTCATCTGCATATTGCAGCACCACAACTCTATTAGGGACATATTCTGGAAGGCCTTTAATCAACCCATTTTCTTGTGCTTTATGGATCATTTTTGCCAGGTTATCCGTTGCCAGGTTAAAGAGAAGGGGAGGCCCCTAGTCTTACTCCTTTGCCACTTTTAAAGTATCCTCCTATCATGTCAGATTTTACACTTAGCGTTCCACTCGTGACTTGACACTACTTCCCTAAAGCCTCTTTGTTCTAGCCCTTCAAAGAGAAATTCCTAGTTGATTTTATCATAGGCTTTTTTGAAGTCTAATTTAAGGATCATACATGATCTCATGTAGACTTAGAACTCCATTCATAATATTTCTCCCCTTTATGAACATAGTCTAACAACTGTTGATAATTCTGCTCATGCAGTTTTCAAATCTCAACATAAGGGTTTTGGTGATGATTTTATAACTCACATTCAAAAGGCAAAATCAGCCTATACTGTTGGATTTTGTTGGCTTCTCTTGATTTTGAGATCAAAGTGATGATCCCGTAATTCAGTCTACCAATATCCAGTTTGTGGTCCTAGAATTTCATAAACATATCTAGTAAATCCTATTTGATGAAGTTCCATCCAGATTGGTAGAATTCTACCGGTATGTGATCAGGGCTGGGGGCTGTGTTTTTTCCATTGAGAAGACTGTTGTTTTGATTTCTTCCTCAGAAAAAGGTCTGGATAGAAATTCATTTTCTTCATCATTCACCTTTTCATGTTGTTCCCAACATTCTGGATCTAGTTTAAAAGTTGAACTATCGAAGGGTCCAACAAGATCCTTATAGTAATTTGTGGAGTGTTTTAGAATATTCTCGTCCCCTTCAAATGCTTGTACCATTATGTTAAGGTTGAAAATTGCATTTTTCCTCCTCTTTCCATTTGCTATTTTATGCAATAAATTGGTATTGTTATCTCCTTTTAACAACCAATTTGAGCTGGATCTCTTTTGCCAGTAAAGTTCTTCGTCTTCAAGGAGTCTAAATAGTTCAGTTCGAATGATCATTTTCTTCTTCATGAGGGTTGCAGGAAGCAAACCACCTTCTTCTTTCTTTTCTAGCTCAGCCAATTTGGATTACAAGATGTGTTTATACCTTCTGGACTGGCCTTTCAGATTTCTACACTAGCCAATCAAAATAATTTTGATTCTATTTAGTTTGATGTACCATTTTTCCACACCATTTTTAGCTATTACCTCTCGCTCCCAAATTTCCTATACCTTTGGTAGAAAGTCAACATGCTTAATCCAGGATATTTCAAAATAAAAGTGTTTTGTTTTCTTTAATTTTTCTTGGCCTGTACATGCACAAAGGATTATAGTTAGACATATCTCTGGGGATTTTTCTTAGGTTTGTCATGGGAAAAATAGTTTCCCAGTCATTATTCATGAGAACTCTGTCAAGTTTTTCAAGGGTAGGGTCTAGACAGTTGTTGCTCCATGTAAACAGCCTGCCATTTAAAATGAGATCTCTTAGCTCATAGGAGTTAATGATCTAGGTAAACAAATCCGTAAATCTATTTCCACTAAAGGCTTTGTTTTTTTCCTCGCTAAATCTTAGAATGTTGAAATCTCCTCTTATCAACATAGGGAGACTCTTGTTTGAGCAAACACTGGATAGTTCAGTAAGGAACTTATCCTTTCTTTGGTCATGTGCTGGATCATAAACAGTGGCTAGAGCTAACTATTTTCTCATTTTTTTTGCAAAGACCTCAGCTATAATTGAGAATTCATTTTCTTCTACTTTAATAATATGAAATCTTTCCAATTTAACTACGTAGAGGATCCCTTTAGATCTGCCTTTTGAGGGCAACCAGTGCCAGTCATATAATCTGCCAGGGTCAATTAGTCTAAAGAACTTGTCAGAGTATTTCTTTTTCATAGTTTCTTGAATGTTGTTGACGCTCCTTATTGACACCTTTTTACCCCTATTTATCTTCAATATTGGCATACAAAATATCAAAACTATTCATCATACCTAATAATCGAGCTGTTTTCTCATATGCATTGTATTTTGGAGGATATTCTATTTTCACAGGAAATTGGACTAAATTGAAGCATAATTGGATGAGGCTCAGGACAAGCGGTGATCCAAAGAAAGCACAATTGGAGCATAATTGGATAAGTTTTGATTCATTAGTGATCTATATGCCTCCTTCTATGATTTCTACAGCTTGTAGATTGCATATGATGTTCTTGTAGTCATGGTGACTAGATTTGCATGCCTGATATATCATAACAACGAGATATGTGCTTTATGTTTATGCCTTTAGACTTCCTGTTCTGATAGATAGGATCATGACGGGATTTCATACCGTGTAAGGCGGGGTTTTCGGGAGTCATACCGGAGGTGGTGGTTTGAAGATGCTTTGACTGAGAACCACGTGTTTGCTTGCCATCTAGCTAGAACTACAACATATGCATAGTCTAGGCTTTGCTCTAGATGAGTTACCTCTTGGTCATATTTGCTAATGCTTCTTATCTATTCATATGTATTCACAATCACCTTGCAACTCAAATCATGTTTCCTGATGCTTAGTTAGTCTAGATCCTGTGAATTATTTCCACGGATTGATAAACTTTAGGGAAATACTCTAAGTGAAAAGCTACAAGTGATCCATGCCCTTGTGGTTCAAATTGGCGCGCTAACTGCCATCAACAAGCTTTTCTGGTGTCGTTGCCGAGAAAGCAAGTGATCAAGTTTTAGATTAACTTTTGCATCTGTAAATATTTTTCTTGTTCATAATTTTCATGTGAATATTTTCCTTGTATATTCTTGATCTTGTATGGTTCTCGCATATGTTTTTCTTTCACTAACCCTAATATGAGATGGACTTGGGCCTTTCAAAAAAACAAACAAATATTTTCTTTTTCTTTTTATGCCTGAAAAAAATAAAGATTGCAGGCAAATCAAGTGAGCAGCTATAGCAGGAATATCAACAATGAAGGATGAAGAACCACCACATAGCACTCCATCAAACAGCTTAGCCGAACCACGATAACAAGTAGCAATGGGAGAACAGCCCAAACGCAAGCTTAGCGAGCTTTGTACACTGAACATTAAAGATCTGCCGATCCTGAACATAGCTAAAGTCGAAGGCCCATTCGAGATCAACACTTCAATCATTAAAATGGTGTAGCACAACCCGTTCACTGGTAAGGAGGATGCCAATCTCCATTTGCGATCCTTCCTATAGATATGCAACACCTTCAATTTGGATGGTGTCGACGACAATCAGCTATGTGTAAGACTTTTCCCGTACTTGCTATAGAGCAAGGCACTTCAATGTTTTTACACTCTGTAAGCATCAACAGTCGAGAATTGGGAGAGCCTGGTGCAAGAATTTTTCGAGAATCGAAGATCAACTCTTTAGCGGTAGGCGCTAACTCTATTAGTGGCCCAACATCCGTTATTGAGTCCACACCCAATACAAATGCTGATAAACAAGGTATGCCGCTATGTCAATTATTTTTAGGACTAATGTTTCTTGGAATTTTTTTTCAAGGAATAGGTGTTGGAAGCGACCATGTCAAAGAGGGAAGATTTGAGAACCTCTCTGCACAGGAGGAGATGATTTGGAGCTAATCAAGACTAGATGATACAAGATTAGAAGGACCATGACACTACCAATATTCTCCAATGGGATGCTCAAGAGCTTCTAATTCAGTGATGCAACCAAGGAAGAAAACTGCTTAGATCGTTGACACAAAGTGCAGAAGCCTCCTTTAATCCCGGCACCTTGGCTAAAGCAAGAATTATGGAGAAGACACATCATTTCCACCATACTACTCACTGATACAGCAATGATGATGACCTTGAAATCAAAGGGTGCGTGATATAATGCCCTAAACACAACAAAATTAAGATCATCAACATCTCTGGATCGATGCACAAGAAGCTACTGTTGTCATCAAGACTTTGCGCTACCTTAGAAGAAAACAACAGAATTTTTTAGGATATTCAGAAGTCCCATGAAGTTTACATTCCAACGGATCAAGCGACAAGGCAATCGGATGTTCCTACAAGCAGTTATGGCCAAATCATCAAAGGTCGTGTTTCCTGAAAGTAGTTCTGGACCAGCACTGAAATAAAACGGGCATAACTCTCTCATTTGAACTCCGTTTTAGATAAATGACCACTCGTTGGAAAAGAAATTTCATAAAATTTTCAATAGAACTATATTTAGGTATATATTCTCTTCTACATGCAGGGGAAAATCCATGAAGAAGAGGCAGTAGCAAGACGATGAGAACATGACGCAGCAGATGAAGATGACAACAATGAAGAGGAGCTTGGGAAATGCTTTGGTTAAGCGTACATGATCAAATTCAGAAGCTCAAAATAGAAACAAAAAATGTGGAGCATTGGCAAATGAAGACACAAGCAGGTGACATTCAATGCAAGGAGATGTTATAAGCGAATCACGATGGATTACAAAAGATGCATGGATACATTGGATTCTCGCCAAGGGCTACTCACCAGGGAAGACGCAGATTCTTCGCACTCGAATATCAAGCTTCACCCAGTACACTACGGATAAAACCTTTGAGGTGTTCAAGTGCTTCAATGACTACCCTGTCCACATCATAAGTATCCAAGAGGGGACCTAGTTATGAAGTTTTACGGCAGGTTGAAGGCAGCTTGACGTGCAATCATCAATGCATCTGTTGGAGGTTCCATTGTTGACCTCACTCCCACTCAAGCAAATGCTTTGTTCAATAAGGTTGGTAATAATGATGTCTGGGCATCAGCGCGAAACAGTTCACTTATTCAGTCTATGTGCAAGGCAAAAGGCGTGCAAGAAGTGGAGCATGTTGAATCATCAACATCTCAAGTTGAACATTACTGTTGTGATCAATTTTCTGCCCATGATCAAAGATTTACAACATAATATAATTAGATATTTAGAAACTCCGTCAAATCTTCTTTCCAATGCATCGTGAATCATCAAGTTTGGATATCCGTAGAAGGAATTACGATAAAATCTTTCAACGCTGCACGTTTTGGGACATAACGTAGTGCTGGAGTAAAACAGGCGTAACTCACTTATCCGGAGTCCATTTGGGGTGAATGGCCACTTGTTGAAAAGGGAATTTGATGCATTATGCTGTGGAGAAAATGTTTTGTACATATTCTATTCTGGACATAGAGGAGTTCAACAAAGAAGAGGCAGCAACAAAGAACGATGAATAAGAATGAAAACATGGAGGCCAAATTTGACCCGTTGATAAGGAGAATGGATAAGCTATAGATGAGAAGCCAGTTGCTCAGCTCAGAGGAGAATGCAAGCCTATAGAGAAAAAAAACTTAAAACATAAAATTAAAGAAAGAGGAAGAAGACTGCAGCACCACCCCTGGATGCTGCTGGGAAGAGCAGAAACCCGAAGGTCCAGATATAGATGATAAACAAAGCGCTTTGTGGGAGGCAACCCAAATGTGGAGTCAGGTAATAAGCTTTTGGGAAGACAACCCAATTTCTATGAGTCATTTGAGTTTTAGAGTTTTGCTACACTAGTCACTTCTTCTTCTTATTAATGTTTTGGTCGAACACTTTGATGCAAGATTGTTTGCTTGGTCGTTAACATTCTGTTGCTTTTCAAACCTTTGACCAAACCTATGACATAACCCATCCTATTTTTGTTTCTTTTTATCACCCATGAAAAACCAAAACCAGAGAAGCTAAAAACCCCTCAAGCTGATCGGCGTGGCCTAATTTGCGCCATCTTTTAGTAGAGCATGTGTAATATTTTTCATAATTTATTTTTGTATAAAATACACATGCTAGGCTCATGAAAAAATTATGATGAAAATCTCTTTAGGTTTCTGCTTATTGAAAATCCGGTTTTTCTAGTTAGAGTTTTCTAAGCCTTTTATTTGTGTTTCTTTCAAAATTCTCTCTCTGTTTTAAGCATGGTAAAGATTGAAGATTATTTAGTCTAATTCAATAGATTAAGTGACTTTGATTTAACCTAAATGAATATGGTCACGAATTCTTGATTTACATTAGTTTTTGACAATGAGCTTCACCTCTTATTTACATAATGGCTCGGTGATTGCATTGAGCATGATTTTATTTTTAAGGTCAGAGATGAATTTTCATGTTGAGAACAATAAAACCAAAACCAAGCATTAATCATTTTTGAGCCTTGGCTTTTGCATTTTGCTTTGCTTAGTCATGTCGGCAAGAAATCCCGGCGTGTTCTCTGTTTGTGCTCTCCGCAAGAACCATGAAAAATAAAATATCAAGCAAAGAAAAGAGCATGTTAAAGAGCACATCATGAAGTCCCCAATAGGAGGATCAGCAACCACTCTTTGAGTTGACGCAAGGACATGATAAGGAAGAACAATAGCCGGGTAATGGACAAAGTGACCATTGAAGAAGGGAGACGCAAATGAAACAACACTCATATTCTTGGTTTGCGTATCTTTCCCCTTCCTCATTTTTCATATGCACAAGTTGTGGCAATGTTAGCATGTTTTCGATTTTGTTTTTAGAATCCGTGTCAAATGAATATTCATCGCATTCAGCTTAATGTCTTATGATTAATGTTGATGATGTTGTTTATGCCTTTTGAAATATGATGGATGTTGCCACCTTGTTGTTTGTTGTATTTAGTTATGCATAGCTCGATAGATGCTCCCTGAATATGATTTAAAATGAATTAATTGCCAGCTAATTTTCGTGGAGGTTAAATGACTTTTACTAAAACCCACATAATTCTTGTTGCTCTTTTGTTTAAATTTACTGAAGACTTGTTTTTTTCATGTATTAAATTCTTTATGCTGGTCACTTTAGTAATAATTCTTGCAAGAGCTATATCCTATCCAAAGCCATATTTATGTCTTCATGATAAACCTTAGATTGCAAGTTTATATTTCAGATGAATTGATTAGGATTGATTTCTGTGGTACGAGACTTAGAAGCTGGTTATTCCTTTGTGTAACTATTTCTTGCTAGCCTTTCTATCCATGCACTATGACTATTCCATAAGGGAAATGTTGCAAACCTTGCTGGACATCCAACCAAAAACCCAAACTTCTTTTTGAGATTACTACAACCCAATATGAGTATGGAATAAATTCTCGACATCAGATCAGAACATCCATTAGCACCTTTTCATGATAAACAAGATTTGGAGGTATCCAACTGTGTGCAAAATGAAAATTGAAGGAAAAAGAGGCAAGACAGGGCCAGGCCGATCAGCTTGGACACCCTCATGCTGATTGTCTTGGGTGGTTCCCTCCTCTGGAAGCTCTAATTTTTGGCATGGTTGACCTCCCTAAAGAATCAAATAATTTTCTACAGAAGACCAAAAGATTTTATACTTACATTAACAGTCATTTTATTCTCTCTTTCATGCTTGAGGATGAGCATCGTTCAAGCATGGGGGGATGGAGTCATCGCATTATCTCTGACTATTGTTGGGTAAGTATTATGTTGCAAAAAGTTCTGAGGAGGCAAAAAGAAAAGAAAAAAATGAGTTCAGGAAAAGAAGAAAAAGATAAAAAAAATAAATAAAGAAAGAAAGAAAAGAGAATAAAAATGCTCCTCAGGTTTTTGAGCTTCATAAAATTTCTAGTACCCTAAATGTTAATCCATACTCCTTTTCCAAACATGTGCAATTCGATAACGGGAACTTCACTTGTGTCTCATGATCACTGCTGCCCTTGCACATGTCCACCATCTAAAAGTGTGTGTTCCATTCTCTCCCTCTCCATAAGCAATTATTTCTCCATGACCTTTTTGACAAGTCTCAGTAAACCCAGTAGAAGTTTTTTCTAGTTTGATAATATTCTGAATATAATAGTTTGCTAGGACTATTTCTACCTACCAAGCTCCAGATAAACCTCCCACTTATTTATATGAGTAGAATAGGTTGATAATATTCTAACACATGCTCTGAGAGACTTGATGAGCTGAGAGTTTCCATTGAGTAATTGCAAGAATTTTGCTGCTGGTGTTGATCTAGCTCCTTTTTGAAAATTGTGCTCCACTGAAAGAAAAGTTTTGAAGTTGATTTAAGTTTAAGAGCATGGTTCTAAATTCTTTGTGGCTTGTTCATCATTTGAAAAATGTCTATCCTCCATAATGATAAGCTAGCTACAACTTGAATATTAATTGAATATCTAAACGGAGCGCCATGTCTTGCTATGTATGATGAAGTGCAAAGTTAACACTGAAGGGCAATGCTGATTTCTATTGAAGACTTGCTCGAGGACGAGTAAAATTTAAGCATGGGAGGATTGTTGACGCTCCTTATTGACACCTTTTTACCCCTTTTTATCTTCAATATTAGCATACAAATGATATAAAAACTATTGATCATACCTAATAATCAGGCCGTTTTCACATATGCATTGTATTTTGGAGAATATTTTATTTTCGCAAGAAATTGGACCAAATTGGAGTATAATTGGATGAGGCTCAGGACAAGAGGTGATCCAAAAGAAAGACGAAGGCCAGAGGCCCCAAAAAGGGCCTAGGCCGATCGGCCTATAGAGCCCAGGCCGATTGGCCTAGGGTCCCTAGGGCCCCATTCATGCTTATCTTCGGCGAGAACTCCTCCAAGAAGACTTAGGGGTTAAGTTTCACAAGATATGGCAAGTTGACTTCGGGATCAAAATCAAAGCAAGCAACACTTTGGAAAGATATCAAGATCCATCCTTATCCTGAGGTTATCATTGAGCCAGGCCCATATGCAAGTAAAACTAAGCTTCCAGAACATCAAAGAAGACTTGGTGACGAAGTTGGGCGTGAGGAGATAAAAGAAAGGGCCAGGCCAATCGGCTTGGACCCACCCAGGCCGATCGTCCTGGGCCTTTCCCTCGCCCGTTCAACTTCACTTTTATATCACGGCCTCTCTAGGATATAAATATCCCCTTTCTCTGTCAGCATGACGTGTGGAATTCAAATTCGAAGTAGAAGGAGTTGATGGCCGTGCAGTTGTCCAGAGGCCTCTGGCTGGCGTGATCACCCTGTGAGGAGGATCCACGCCGGAGTTCTAGAGCTCGGATTCACAAGTTGTGGGTATGGCCTCGGTGGAGATCTTGTGATGAACAATCATTCATGGTGAAGTAATAGATGAGTTTCGATTCATTAGCGATCCATATGCCTCCTTCTATGGTTTCTAGTGTTATGAGTTTGCTTATTCCAATCTATAAAGCTTGTAGATTGCATAGGGTGTTCTCGTAGTCATGGTGACTAGATTTGCATGTCTGATCTATCATAATAGCTAGATGTGTGCTTTATGTTCACGCCCTTAGACTTCCTGTGCTGATAGGTACAATCGTGATGGGGTCTCATACTATGTAAGGTCAGGGTTTTCAGGGAGTCATACCGGAGGTGGTGGTTGAAAGATGCTTTAAATGAGAACCATGTGTTTGCTTGCTATCTAGCTAGAACTACAACATATCCGTAGTCTAGGCTCTAGATGAGTTAGCTCTTGTTCATATCTACTAACACTTCTTATCTATTCATGTTTATTCACAATACCTTGCAACTCAAATCATGTTTCTTGATGCTTAGTTAGTCTAGATCCTATGACCTTGTTTCCACGGATTGATAAACCTTGGGGGAATACTCTAAGGGAAAAGCTACAACTGATCCGTGCGCTTGCGGTTCAAACTGGCGCGCTAACTGCCGTCAACAAAGGCCTATAAAGTTAGCCTTATATTAGTAAACCAACTCTTTAATGCATGTTCCCATACCCTTTTTGGAAACCCCTCTACAATTCCATATAAGTCCTATCATTAATTACGTTTTAAAAGTAACGACACCCTTTTTGAGATTATACCTAGAGTTAGATCTTGGTATAACTCCTTCAAGAGCTGAGCCTCCATCAGAAGGATGGTTCTCTCTTCTCTTGGTACACATGTTGTTAGGACCCGCTTTCTTTCTATTTATTTCAGTGTTTTTTCCTTGTCACTGGTTGGAAGCCTTCATCATCAAAAGAATATAATTTTTATTCTATGTATTTCATCTCCTTATAGGGGAGAGCAGTCAAGTTTTCCATGTCTTGTAGATCATTAGAGCACTTGTTTCTTTCTGTCAAATTAGCCCTTGCATTTTCCATGTCTTTTAAAAGATCAAATTGTTCCAGGTTTACTAGTCTAATGTCAACTCCCATTTTACTTTATCTAATGATGAGTTCATTAATATTTAGGACTATAAAAGAATTCTTAAAGTTCAAATTATTACCTTCCAAATTCTTCTTCATGGTAGCCACCTCTGCTTTGTCAGCAACTTTTAGGCCTCCAAGCCCCTGTTTCTTCAGCCTATCACTCAGTCTTGGCTATTGATTCACTTCTTGGTTGTCGCCTTTCTAGACTGCCTCGCACTCATTTCAGATTATATCATCTCCCCCCTTGCTTAACTTATCTGGAATGTAGTTTGAAACAATCTTCATTTTATGTCCAATTTCCCCACATTTGCCACGGATCCCCAAATTGTTCTTGGCTTGTCCAGCCTTTCTTTCATCGTATTTCTTCACCTGATGTTCCCTTCTCCTAGAGTTTTCTACCATCTCTGTGTCAAACACCTCTTTGTCAACCGAGTGTAAAGATCCCTCCTGGCTCAAAGCTTCCTTTCCCATGTTGTCTTCCTGCATTCTGTTCATTTGTTCTTTCCCTCTCCCCTAATTTAAGTTGTTTCTAAGATCAAACTGCTGCACCCTGTTGAAGTTCTGGTTCTAAGTCCTCTCTGAATCACTCTATCTCCATTATTGGTTTGAGGTCCTTCCTCCTTTGAAATTTCCTCTTCGTCCCCCCATTGACCAAAGTTTGCTCAGCCTTCGAAATTCTGGAACTCATCTCTTCTGCTGCCTCCTGGGCCACGCACGAGTCGCTCCCCACTCCTGGGGACTCTTTGCGCCCCAAAGCTCCCCCTGTCATTCATCTGTTGGAATTGTTTCAGGTTAGATTTCACCAATTGCACAAAATATCTAGTATCTGCTCCCAGGGTCGACCACGTTGAATCCGCACAGCAAAGGGAAGCAGACATGGAATCGTGACTAGTGTGAGGGGTTTTTCTAACTGGAACTCGGATTGTCTGACACTTACCCACAAATTTGCTCCATTTCCACAGATGTTCGAGCTTGATAGCGAGATCCTTGTCAAAAACTCCCCAAATAGATTCCCGAAGATTGCCGCCCTTAGGATTAGTTGTATGTGGATCTCTTCCCACCGATGAACACAAAGGGTTCATTGGGTTAGGGTTAGGGTTTGGGTTTGTTTGTGGCGGCGGGGATGGTGGTGGATGTGGGATTAGAAGGGCTGAAGCGGATGGAGATGAGGATGCGAATCCGGGAGCAGGGGGCGAGTGAGTCGAGTCGATACGTGGTTCCCTTCTCCCATCATGGCGAGGCTGGTTCTCTGACCTCCATGTCCCAGCTGTCATGAGGGGAGGTGGGGGTGCGGGTCCGGACACGTGTTTGGGGTTGTTTCCCCTACGCGCGGTCCATGGTGTGCCTGCTCCACGTGAGGTCCTTTTGTCAGAGAAGATGACAGATGCAACAGTGCTGCCCTCTCGTGCCGGTGCGCCGGTGACGGACTCTTGACGGAGAGAGGCGAGCCATCATGATGGCTCAAGCTCAGGAAATCTTTTCTACCATTCACATAAATGGAGAGAGGTGAGCCATCATTATGGATGATTCTAAACTCTCGTGCCAATCTCTTATGAAGGTAATCCGACATGTTGCTTCAATCAAATGAGCGAGGGTAATTCCCTTGGTCTAGATTCCTAACAAAAATAACAACTAATGTCGAAAAGAAGGTAGAAATGTTTCCAGGTCATGTCCAGTGGAGGTTTTATAAGAGTTTCATTCTCATTAAATGATATAATATATCAGCATATTTTGATGACATGGCAAGATAGATATAAAAGAGAGAGGTCATCATATGTACACTATATCTAAATTTAAGAAACCTATTGAAGTTTTTGTTTCATGACTACATCCAAAGCCATGCAACGCAATTAAATGGTATTTCTAGTTTATGAAACCGTGAAATGAAACTATGAACAAAGACCTTGTTTAATCTATCAACTCAAAAATCTTTAGATAATATGGCACTCTTGGAAACAACAAAATGAAACTTCCCACTGAAAATAGCCTATGGCACATTTGCTTGTGCAGTCACTAGTCATTTTTGTTCTTCCTTTCTCCTCGAAATTCCAACTCATGGTCCGTGAATTACGTAGCACCTCTAGGCAGATCACCTTACCATCGAGGGAGCTCGAGAGCTCGTGCTCTTCACCTCAACTCCAAATTTATTCATACCATTTTTTAAAAAAATCTCCACATTCATGTGCAGCCATGACCTACTTGTTGTAAAATTGCTGAAAGAGCACAGCCATCGAACCACTAATATTACATGGTTGACGAGCACATGGTGATATGGCACTGATGAAGCGATCCACGAAAATAGCACCACATCTAAGAAAAGGAAATGAAAATTTGATCTTTCTCTACTCTCTCCGTAAGGGCAATGACCAAATCTCCATATTTTCAGTTAAACAATAATAAAGGTGTTGGAGCCCAATGTGGCAGGTCTAGGAAAATTTGGTCAGGCCTGTTTAGACCGATCTCCCAACTGGTCAGACCGGTTTGGGAAAAATTCCCAAAGTGCAAATTGGACTTCACCATGGCGTATCTCTCCTCGAGACGATCGAAATGCATGTATGCAATGTCCGATTTGGACTTCGAATGAGAGACTTATGCCCTCGGGAAGATCTGCACCTTGTGTAGACAGGTCAAACCGGCTGAACCCACCGGTCAGACCGGTTGGATCAAAGTCCTCCAAATGAAGATTGGACTTCACCATTGCGTATATCTCGTCGAGTAGATCAAGATTCGTATATAGAACGTCCGATTTGGAGTTCGGATGAGGGAGATATGACCTTTGCAAGATCTGCACCCGGGCAGACCGGTCAGATCGATTGCCCAGGCTGGTCTGACCGGTTTGGCTCTGTTTAATCTGAGTAGGAGTTGTAATTTAGCATGATTTGTATTAGAGTTTCGACTCCTGTGCGAGGAAGACCTTCCCTCCCTATAAATATAAGGGGATTCGGCCGATTGAGGACACAGAACCCAATCGACAAAAACCAATTTACTATTTTGTATCTTTTCCTTTATTTTTTTACCCTAGCTTTTCCAGTCTACTTGTTGTTCTTCCTTCGTCTCGATGATATTTAAAGGCGCTCTAGGTGGCCTGCTGATCTTAAAGCAACCCTGCGTGCGCCTGCCCCGACGGGATCCTTCTCGAGCGAGTGTTCGAAGGTCTACCGTCAGCCTGCCCAACAACTGGTCAGACCGGTCCCTGTAACCGGTCAGACCGGCCTGCGCCGAGGTGCTGCAGCAAGCCCCTCCATGTGCCGCACAATCGTGTGCGTTCGTATGTTGTCCCAAAAAACGTCAACAAAAGGTTTTATTGAAATTCAAGTGCTGGTGTGCTCTTTGCACAGTAGATAAACGGCAAGCATCTTGCGACAGTTATAGCTTTTCCCGTAGTGCATTTCAGTGTATATATCAAATGCATAAAAACTAGTAAATGAATTCATCCAAAGTTAATGCATTTCCATTTAACTATTGTTGGCCGGAACTTTAATGATGATTTAGATATACAAACAACTTCTAGTAAAAAAATGCCAACTACAAAGTTTTCTAACAATATACTTAGGCAACAACCGACTATGTTGTTTCTTAGAACCGATTATATAGGTTGTTTAGTAGTGTTTATTATAGGGGAGGAGAGAAATACTCAAATATCATGTAGAAAATCCTATTTTTATCGAAAGATACTCTCTAGTAGGGATGAAAGTGATACGGATATTATCTGTCGGTTTATCCTACCTGAAGGTTTCAAACAATCGAATGGATAATATGTGTCCGAATCCGGCTATTCAATATATGTACTGTAACCGAATTCGGATACTCAAAGTTGGATATCTAATCCGCGAACAGGATAAATACCAATATTTAACATCTTGGCACTACTCGTATCCGAATTTGGTCCAAGAAAGAAATAACTATATGTATCTGGTCGTATCTGATCCGTTTTAATCCCTACTCTCCACTACCTGCTTTCTCTATTGATATGCTTTTTGCTTCCCTACTGAAAAAAAGATGAAGTGTTGAGAAGGAAAGGAAAAGTAGAGAGGAATGTAGAACCATGTTCTGAGATTTAATGTTGCTCTTTTTTACTATGGGTGTGTTTGGTTGCATGCACCACATGATGCATGTATGGATGATCCTGGATGGGATGGTTCAACCAATTTGCTTGTACCATATGGTTCACTCTAATTAGTAGAATAATGTATTAAGTGGGATGGACTCATCCTGGATGAGTTGGTTCAATTCACCCAACCAAACAAAAGGATCATTATTATTTTGAATCATTTCATACATGAATCAAATGATACAACCAACCAAACGCACCCTATTAGAATCAAGCGTGATGCACTCATGCACAATCAATAAACGTGTACAATACTAGCGCACCTGTGTATTATGGACATTGATATTTAAACAATAATTAATGGTGAGTGAGTAACACAGAGGTGTAAGTTTTTACATTGTTTTCTATATATATGTAAGTTAGACGTTATGGGCCAATGTCGTGGATATTACTGTGGATAGGAAAAATGACACATCAATGATCAAATTATAGAGACAATGTTGCTCCAAACACACGTGATAGTTCAGCAGCTCATCAGACTGCATGCGTCGCGCAACCACCTGGGCCCAGGCGCACTACGGGAAACCTTAAAGTCGCCAAGTGTAATTACTTCGCCGAGTGCATTTTTTCGGGCACTCGGCGAAGGACCGTTTTGCCGAGTGTAATATCAAAAACACTCGGCAAAAATAAAACACTCGGCGAACGACCGGTTTGCCGAGTGCCACCCAAAAAACACTCGGCAAACACCCAGGAGGCACTCGGCAAAGTTGGACACTCGGCAAACGGGAGACCACGTGACTTCCCCGTGCCGCCGCCGGCGGCCCTCTGTGACGGACGTTAGTCTTTGCCGAGTGTCAACAGAGAAGATTCCCCAACATAGCGGAGCGGGTCAAGGCCGAGCTGTGGGTAAGTACTCCTCGTACTAAATTGCTCAATACATCAGCTACTTTCGACATTCTTGAAATAATAACTGTATACGCGTGTATATGCAGGACTTCTATAGATGCCAGGAGGGGTTCGAGGCCAAGGCGAAGGCCGTTTGTGATGTAGCCGCCAAGAAGCTCGTGAAGGACATGCATTACGAGGCGCGCATCCAGGCCATCATAGAATTCAACGCTCAATACAAACGTACGAAGGTTAGAAAAGAGGAGGCAAGAACAATGAACATGACTAAGGACCAATTCATGAGGGTAAGTAAAGAACGTTGATGCTTACTATTTCTGATTAATTAGGTTTATTTTCTTGTTCCATATGTCACACGCTTGATGATGTAGGTGCCTCCGTGGTGGTGTCGTGCGCATATGCCGTGCTGGGAGAGGATGGTCGACGTGTGGTTGGAGCCCGGGTGGTTGGAGAACCACCTTGCTTGCCGGCAGCAGCGTTTGCAGATGCCGACTGCACCACACCATCAAGGCAGCCTAAGCCTTGATGAATATAGAGAAAAATGGGTACGCAACTTCAATTCTTTATTGTAACCTTCTGATCTACGTAATTTTTAATGATTTTGTATGTTGCCGCAGTCGGCGTCACATGATGGCCGACCTTGCTCCCAGCTTAAGGCATGGGTCCTCTCCAAAAAGGGCAAGGCGACGGCCGATATAGATTTCAACCCAGACGACCCGTCCGAGGCGTACAGCCACCCTAGCATACACAGCCACGTCAGCGAGTATACAAAGATGGCTAGGGAGGTTCACGGGCCAGACTTCGATCCGAGCTCCGAGGACATTGATGGAGAAATCGTGATGAGGGTGGGAGGAGGCAAGAAGCATGGCCGATATTGGATTGGCGACGGCGTCATCGACACGGCCTCTACTCCCACTCTCTCCCAGATCCGAGCTAGGAGCACGGACTCGAGCCCGGCGGTACACCCACGACCCACCGCTGCACAGTTCCAGATGGAGGCTCTATAGGTTCTTTCTCTTCCATTCATCGTTCGTTTGTTGTTGTACTTTAGCTTTGCATTATAACATTGCAATGAAATATTGTAGGCCCAGGTGGAAGAATCAAGGAAGAAACAAGAGGAGATGGCGGTGCAGATGGAGGAAATGCGGCGGAGGATGGAGGAGGAAAACTGGATTAGGATGGAGCAGATGTTCCAGTACATGCAGAACTTTGCTTCGAGCATGGGACAGTCTTTGCCTCCGCCACCGCCGATGATGTTCCCTCCGCCTCAGCCACCCACGACTACTCCTGTGAGTCACTTGACACATTGTGCTTAAGATTCAATAGTTTAAATTTGACAACTTTAGATGTTACCTCAGAATGTCCTATCCTATGTGCAGAATCAATCGGCGGCTTCGAATAATGAAGATCAAGATTTGTCGCAGTGGTCTCCTTGGCCTCCACGGAAGTAGACTTGGTTGTGAACAATGTGGAAACTAAATTGTGACAAGAACTTAGATTTATGGATTATTTCGTGCTTATGTTGAATTATGCCTGTGATGTTTATGAATTATGCCTGTGGTTGTGAATTATCCATGTGGTTGTTTATTACAAATGCCTGTGATATGTGTATTGTGAATTGAGAGGGGTCCGTTATACGTGGCAAAATGTCGGAAAAGGGGCGGTTCTGGTCACTTTGCCGGGGCCTTTGCCGAGTGTTTTGGCCTTAACACTCGGCAAAGGGCCACTTCCCAGGTGTAGGAAAGGTCCTTTGCCGAGTGCTATGGTCAAGGCACTCGGTAAAGGGGCATTGTTTGCCGAGTGCTGTGGTCAGGGCACTCGGCAAAGGGGGCCGGTTTGCCGAGTGCCCGGGACCCGGCACACGGCAAAGGGGGCCGGCTTTGCCGAGTGCCCGGGACCCGGCACACGGCAAAGGGGGCCGGTTTGCCGAGTGCCCCGTGGATGACACTCGGCAAAGGGCCGGTCTTTGCCGAGTGCCAACACTCGGCAAAGACCCGGTGTTTGCCGAGTGCCTCCCGTTTGGCACTTGGCAAACCCGCCGTTACCCCGACGCCGTCAGTCCGCAATTCGCCGAGTACATCTTTTCGCCGAGTGTTTTTTGGCCGTCGGCAACATGTTTGCCGAGTGTTCGAGTTTTGACACTCGGCGAACTAGTCTTTGCTGACACAAAATTTGTCGTGTGCGCTTTGCCGAGTGTTACACTCGGCAAAGGCTTTGCCGAGTGTTTTTAGGGCAAAGGCTTTGCCGAGTGTTTTTAGGGCAAAGGTTCTGTTTCCCGTAGTGGCGGTTAACTATGGACCGACTGGACAGACATACAAGAGGCATTAATTGCACCAATTCACACAACGTGCTCTCTGATTTTAGCATGCCACCCATCTCCGCGGCATTTGAGGATGCAAATTCGCTTGTTTTCACTGGTGGGAAAAGTACCGGTGGGAAACTCCTTTTAATACCGATTACGTAATCGGTACAGCTAGTTTAGTAGTAAAAGGGTGCCTTTAGGTTGAAATAACCGATACTAAAAGAGTATTAAAAAATAAAAAAATGAAATCCCGTCGCTGACCCCGACCTCCCGCCACCCCAGCCCCGCCGCCGGCTCTCACCGCCCCATCCTCCCACCGGCCCCCGCCACCCCCGCCCCCTCCCTCTCACCCTCCCACCCTCCCGTCGCAGCTCCCACCACTCCCCGCCACTACTCCTCACTGCTGGTGGGGGGCGAGCGGAGGGGGGAGGGGAGGGAAGGCAGAGAAGGTGCCGGCGGCAGGAGAGGAACCGGTGCTGAGAGAGAGTAAAGGAAGGTAGGGGGGAGCCGGAGGAAGATAGGAAGATAGCGGGTAGCGGGGGGAGGGGGGTATAAGTCGGATGAGAGCTCTTTAGTACCGAGTGGGAGCTCCACCCGGTACTAAAGGTGACCTTTAGTACAGGTTGGAGCCCCCAACTGTTACTAGAGGGGGTCACGGGGACTCCTAGGGAACTATCCGTTAGACCCGGTACTAATGCTCACATTAGTACCGGGTCAAAAATCAATCGGCATTAATCCAGTGGACGAAAGGTCCATTCCCCGGTAGTGTTTCATGAGCTTTGTGTAAATGATGATACACATACTCGTTGAATTTAACAATTCTTACAGGTCACAGTCAAATATTCCTGGGAAAATTCCATCAATCTTATTCTAGTATTTGATTTGGCTCATTAATTAGTTTGTCGCATAAGATTGAGCCTGAAGGGACCGTGACGCCATAAGAGGGGTGAATTGGATGTTCTGAAAACTAGGGCTCCAAGTACAAATAAAAATATATTTCAAATTCTATCTAGATGCGCACTAGTTTTTAAATATGTTCCGCCATCTCTACCGCAAAAGAGTTTTACCTATGTGATAGATCCAATAATTGTTATTGGGCCAGTTTGGCAGATCACTTTTGTGCTCTCACCCAAATTTGCCTTCGACACGACGGTAACTCCACGTCACCAGATAAGTCGCTATATTACTATATTAATTATCAATCCATTTTCGACAGGCCGTTCATTGCCTTCGTACCATTAGCAGCTCGCCGTCCACCTGCTTCCGCCGGTGGCTCCAAGATGCATAACTATCCACTGCAGGTCCAGTTGCCACTACAAAGTCCCTCTACGTGGTAGGCAAAACATGAGCATTTTCTGAACTCACCTTCAATTACAACTATGCCCCACCAGTGGCAAGAAGAGGCAAAGCAGTGCCAACCAAAGCTCCGGTGACATTATGGCCTATTTGGGCCACCACCACTCCTTTCCGTATGCATGTAAGCCACAATTAGTCAGAAAATCATGCTCTAGAGGAAGAGACGAAGAAGCTCGGCACTAGAAGAACAGATGGTTTAAACAGGGCCACGACGCCCGGGTTCTCGAAATTGGGTTTTCAAAACTGATGGCGAGAGCGCCCCGAAAGAAGGCAGCATGATCGGTGGGCAATTTTGTTTGCCGCGTTGTCTAACCGCAAGGTTGAAAATTGGCAAAAGTACGAGCGGGATCTGAATGTCGTGAGGAACAGACGAAGACAAACGAAGATAACATCTAACGTTTTTAGTCCCGGTTGTTTTTTTATCCGGGACCTTTTAGTCCCGAGTTTAAATTTTGTAGACCGTCGGAACCCTTTTAATCTCGGTTGATGATTTCAATTAAGATAAAACTGGAGATTTTAATCCTGGTTAGAGCCACCAGCCAGGATAAAATGAATTAGTCCCAATTGGTGGCTCCAACCGGGACTAAAAAGACCCTTTTTAATCCCGGTTGGAGCCACCAACTGGGATAAAATAATTCCTCCTCGTGACCCGACCCTCTCCTCTCTCTCTCAATTACCTCCTAGTGCTCCTCTCCCTCTACTCCCTCCTCGCCTCCTCCTCTCCCTCTGCT
>NC_028458.1:22897300-22912257 GCF_000263155.2 Setaria italica | reverse complement strand
CCCCCCCCCCCCCCCCCCCCCCCCCCCCCCCCCACCCCCCCCTCCAGCCTCCTCCTATCTCGACACGGCGCGGGCGGGCAAGGGAGGGAGGGAGCAGAGGGAGGGCGGGCGACGCGGCGCGGCACAGTGAGGGTGGCGCAGGCCCGGCACTACCACGATGCCGGCGGGCGCGGGCCTGGAGCGGGCACTTTTTGTTTATTTTTTGGAATATTTTTAAGGGATCTTTAGTCCCGGATGAATGACCCGGCATCCGGGACTAAAGAGGGGGACCTTTTGTCCCGAAATGATTAGTTCTAGTTAGTCCTTCGAGAGATATGTGACTTACCAATCGAGACTAATGGTGGGTTTCCACCAATGCAATGCGCGTTATATCGTGGATCGGAGCGGCAAAATTTTTCACCTCCCAGGTGATTGGTGATGGACACCAGGCCACGGATTGATCTGCGACAGATTGATGCTCCTGGAAATCGAAAAGCTCGAGCCACGCGCGCTAATGCTCCGTTTACAAAAGCACCCTAGATAAAAATCTGGCAAATCCCTTTACAAAAGGACTATTACAAAATATGATAGAAAAGTGCATCGAGGGAGATGGGTGCTATAGTGGTAACCCAACCTATGTGATCGGATATCCTGTGAATTAGGATCTTGGAAAAACAAATTTTTGGTTAACTTAGGAGAATAATTATTTAACCCTGTGAAGATCCAATACTCTCAAATGTTGTAAGGTAGGTTGGCTATATGCCTTAATGTGATTCTATTAGCTTTGATAAGTGAAGATGCTGTTCTACAGAGCATTCTTGAAAGAACACACCTATATGAGTTCGGCTGTTCAACGTCGTCGTATATGAGACTTGGGTGATCTTTGGCAAGCACATGAAATAGACTAGGGAGTACGACTTATATGCTCCACCCGTGGGGAAGGCTACTGGTAGCCAGGTATTGGTTATGACTTTGAGTGAAACTTGTCTGCACAAAATTAGCAATTCAATGCATAGTCCATTGTCAAGTTGTGGATGAGTGTAGCTTGCAGCTCTAGGCAAGAGTTTAACTTAACAGCCCTTGCTGAAATACTGGTATATCAAAAGAAATATGTAAAATCTCTAAATGTCTATTTGAGATCTGGTGGGGGATTGCAGATATATAGGCTTGCCCCATATAAATAATTCTGAATAAATCTCAAAGGCCCATTAGCGTAAGAGGGGTACACCATCTATTAGTCCCGTATTGCTAATAGACGTTGGGGGTTTTCCTCGCTATAAATATGGATCACCCCCTCATGAAAAAGACCCCCTCGCTATAAATACGGGAGTTCCCTAGGTTTGGGAATCCCTAAGGTAGTCTATATGAGTTAGATTTTGGCTCTTCTACACTGCTGCACCATCACTGTAGTCTTGTCCATTCCGTTGCGTCGGCGTGCACCGCTGAGTGGGAGAGTAGGTCTCCGGAACCACTCATCCTTGTGATCTGTACCGGGAGAGGGCGAATAAGGTTTTGGGGAAGCGCTCCACGCGACTGCTCAAGTTCGTCACCACGGCTCGTCCTCCGTCCAATCTTCGTATCGCGGCAATCTTCAATGCTGGCTACTGCGATCTGAGTACCATCGTTGTGCCGTCCACACCACTCATCATTACTGCTTCGTCATCTGCAAACGCTCGGCACGTGCGCCGTGATCTGACCTGTCTTTTAATCATGTTTTTTATATCATGATTATGTTGCCTAGTGTGTTAGAGAATTGCATGCTAGAGTTTTCTCTAAACATGATATTTATTTTGTTCGGAACATAATACTGCAATTGTCTAATTATCCAACATAGATATCCGTACATTTCAACTGGTCGCGCCGGTTCGATTTTAGCATGCTATTAAAGCATACACTGATATATTAGTTCTGGTATTTCATATGGCTGCTGCGACTACAAAAAACGAAGTGTATAATATTGAAATGTTGCCACAAAATTTCAAGTACCTCTCTTTGATACATTAAGCTAATAATGATACAGTAGTCAAATAATTCAAGATGGCGAGGTTTTGCCCTGACCCTTGTCAAACTCAAGAATACACAGGAGCTACAAGTTTCTTTTTCCCAAGAACAAGTCAATACAATAGGAACTTACCTACTTCACACGCAAGCTTTTATTCTAATCCAGGTGTACAATTAGTGTACACATGTTCTTAGAAAGCTATAACTCGCCTTAGTGAAGTTTACAGCTCACCTTCACAAGACTCCCGGAGGAAGATTTTTATGGCCATTACATGGGCCATGTGCATGTGTACATATCCATAAATCCTTAAAAGTCAATGTGGCTGTACGCTAATCTCTGGATCTACTTTGTCAAGCTGCAACTAGTAACTCTACCTCTCTGTTCTTTTTTTCTTGCTGTCCACTTTCATCCAGGTAACATGTGGGTATCCAGGTAACATGGTCCACTTTCATCCATCTGCGCCCCAACCAACATACCACTGCCATTCTTTATTCCTCACGGTGTTTCAGCCTGAGCATGTGGCCTTGTAAACTCTCTTTCAGTGGTGCATGGCCGGGCTTTCTCAAGGCAATGCAAAATTTGCACCGTTTCTTCAAAAAACAAATCACAAAATTTCCACAGGCATTGATGCATCCACAAAGGACAAGCCGAGGAAGACCCACGTCTTCAGCACTTGTGAATGTGGCTTAAGAAAACCAGCTGGTGTTATGCGTTTCTTGTCTTACACATGTGGATCGAGTGAATTCCCTAGTGTAAACACTGCAAGAATTGCACGGTTCAATGTCGGTGCATGTTCACCGAAAAATCCACACTGATCCATAGATGCCAAATTTTGGATCTTGGGACAGGTGTGTGCCATGCTACCATAGTCCATAGCCTTCTCCAGTACGAAAAGTGAAAAAGCAACATTTGATCGAGAAGAACATGCATGTGAGTGAGCATTTACAGGTGCACTTTTTGTTGGCCGTCGAGGAGTACAGGAGGTCCTGATCTTCTTGGAAAGTCGGATAAAGGTGCTGCATTGGATCTCAGATCATGGATCTGCTGTCATGTGAGGGCCGGCAAAATGGCATGAGTCCTGCTCCTATGGCCGGCTCTCCTAAATTAAAGGAAAATGCTTCTTCTGCTAGAGACGACCTGCCCTTCATGTAATTGACTATTTCTCTTAAATCCTATGGGCTGATTATCACATTATGCATAGCCAGACATAAACAATCCTAATTTTTGTACTTGTAGCAAGTCAAAATCATATATTTGTATTAGAGCTTATTTACGCAGATATACGCATTTGTGAAGAAAGAAACTTTTACAGGCATGCCAAATTTGTAATTATCCAACTAGCTAGAGCACAAGCTGGCATCAGGTAAAATTCTATGAAACTTATTGTCGTGGTGCGTTCAGTAACCATTACATTAGTATTCCTCTTCATGTGAGTGGGGCGCATGAATCATGATGTTGCTCCACTAGATTAAACACTTTGGCCAAAACCGGCCAGAGACGGCAGAAAATGCTAGAACAGGATTCAAAGTAGAGAGGCACCTTTTCATAAGAAAGTACAAGCCCCATTAGTTCAATAACATTTTTGTAAAAATAAGGTTAACATCAATCATTTTAGACCTGATAAAGTCACCACTATGTGTATAAAGCTAAGATATTCTGAGGTATAGAATATGGATGAGTTGAGCATGCTTGATGTTGACAAAATGTTGATGGGTAAGGCTAACTTTTCTGTAAAAAAGCATCTTCGAATTCGGACCATTCTTCCAATGTGCGGCTCTAGTGCAAAAAGCATGCTTACCACTTATATCCATTTTTTCTATTGGATTCTGACTAAAACCACCACACGTACAAGCATGGGGAAAAAAAGTTTCCCTCTTAACACAGAGACAATGGAAATCTTCTTCTTTTCCGCAAAAATTGCATCGCTCGTTTTCAAACCTCTTATAAGCTACTCCCTCCATCCCAAATTATAAGTCGCTTTGACTTTTTTGATACATTCACTTTGCTATGTATATAGATATAACAATATGTCTAGATGCATAGCAAAGTGGATGTACCAAAAAAGTCAAAGCGACTTATAATTTGGGATGGAGGGAGTATGACATATAAGATAGGACCTTATATTTATCCATGTGACCTTAGATGGAGTATTGACTTTGCAGAAACCCTCCTTCTGAATTCCTATCTCTATAGTCCATCTTCGGTATTAAACTAACATAAGAAAGAAAATAAACAAAGATCTTACACCAGAATAATATAATGTTCTTTCTTTCCACTGTTGTTTTCTCTGTATGAATGTGAATTACACTGCAGCCCACGAAAAATTCTCGTCTTGAGCTTAAAGGTCAAAGTTAAAATTTTCACTCCCAAGTCCCAACTAACCATGACTTTGTTTCCCAAGCTGATTCCTCAGTTAACCTGGAGTGTGACACTAGCATTCTTCTGGTGATCTTCACCCTTCTTTTGCCAATTGGCGCCGCCTGTTCAACACCTGCCAATAATGCTTCCAATCATATCCAATCTGTGGCTGACACGCCTCTCCTTCCATTTGATGAGTTCATGCCCTGAGCACCAATAGTAGCAAAGTGGCAAGTCATGTGAGATGCGTGTTGTAGGCACGGCCGACCTCACTTACGCTGGCTCACCCTCAACGGGGCAGCAGTTTGATTGGATCTCATATACAGCCCCCAATAAATTATTTTTTAAAGCACCCCAAAGAAATTATGGGTAACCCCGTTTGTTAATCCTATCCATAAGGTGCATGTTCTTGTAACTAAGCGATGCCTGATTAAGCTTGCAAGATTGGATCGGAAGTGGAGAACAAACCATCACTTGGTTTGTTTTTCCCCTTTTGATTAAAATTAGACATTGAGCTCACATGAGTTGTTGCTCACTACACCTCAACACATATGGCTTGCTGGTCAAAGGGCCTTTGAGCATATTCTTTTCCAGTGGTATGACCTGTAGCTAGATGATCTCTGTGCTGCTAGAGTTTCACCACATTTTTTTTTTACAAAATGGAAATGTCTCCGGCTTTCTGCGATCGCACACAGCCAGGAGTTTCACCACATGAACGGTTGGTCACAATCTTACGGAAAAAGATAGAAGCAAGCAATGCAAGCATGAACGTAAAGGATCATGATTGCTCTCAACGCGATGAAAAAGGACGTCGGTTTCGATCTTCCCGTTGATCCTTTTGATACATGATGCAGACGTTGCTTGCAAGAAAGACGAAGAAACAGGGCCATTCTTGGAATGAAGCGGCTCAGATCTTGGCACATTTGTCAAACGGCGGTTACTCCTGGCCATATCGGGGCTAATTGATCAGATCTCTTTTAGACTATGGGAAGTTTCAGTATTGAACTGCGTAGAGCTAGTGTTACACTTGGAGCCTTGAAGAACGCTGACGAGGCAAGTTGAACTTCTCAAGTAGTCCATTAGCAGAAGATGAATCCCGCAGAATATATCGCTGCGATCAAAGCACAATCTGATTGCAGTAGATCGAGTACTCCAGCTCCAAGTTAATTACATGCCACAGAGCACGAATACGAGATACAATTTTTGTTATATACTGCAGCACAGCCGTAACACAACAGTCTGACGCTTCAAGCAAGGCCCACCGGCACAGCATCATTATTCATCATACATACTTTGTAGAGTACAACTAGTAGTTGGTAATTGTCTTAGGGGGTGTTTGGGAAACACCTGTTAAAGTTTAACACCTGTCACATCGGATGTTTGGATGCTAATTAGGAGTACTAAACATAAGCTAATTACAAAACTAATTGCACAGATGGAGTATAATTCGCGAGACGAATCTATTAAGCCTAATTAGTCCATGATTTGACAATGTGGTGCTACAGTAACCATTTGCTAATGATGGATTAATTAGGCTTAATAGATTCGTCTCGCGAATTAGCACAAGGTTCTGCAATTAGTTTTATAATTAGCTCATGTTTAGTCCTCCTAATTAGCATCCAAACATCCGATGTGACACTGTTAAAGTTTAGCACCTCGTATCCAAACAGCCCCTTAGTTTTCTGCCACCGTAGTAGTAGTGGAGCACACGAATCAAAAAGACTAACCAGTCAGCTCAAAATGAATCACCCCAACCAACAGTAAGGAGGCCCAACGTGTAAGTGTGTAACATTTTTTTTTCCGAAAGGACGGCAAGGAATTCGCCGCAAGCTTTATTAGACGATAGAAAAGAAAAAAAGAAAGAGCAGTAATCATTCATATAGTTTGGATGACATCACACTTTCAGAAAAGCACAAAATGATGTTTCAAGCAAGAAAAAGCTTGTACATCATTTATTTATAACACACACAACTTTACCATATACGGAACTATCCTAGTTTTTTGTCACCGAAATGATATGGTCGTTGATCATGTCCTTCAGACTCCAGTTGCGATTTGGATTCTTGTAGGTCCAGTAAGCCCACCCGAATGAGGCCTGGCCATAGACGTCCATTTGGGCCGCTGCAAACCTCTTGTAATCCTCATGAGATGCACCCTTCACCTCCCATTGTGCAGCCCATTCGCCTGTACAGGGAAAAAAAACGGTTGCAAGGCCGGTGGACAATCATTGTACAGTTACCAAAATTGAAACTTAGTAATTGTGCCAAATGAGTATCATAGGTTGAGTGCCAATTGAGAATGGCCTAACTATACTGACATGTTGCGTGACAATGGCACGCTCAAACTAGGTCAACAACCGTAAGTACAACAAGGGGGGAAGAACAACCGGTTGCATGTTAAGTTCTATTAAATGCACTCATTTATGAGAAACCAAAAATTAAGCAGCTTCACGTCACTGAAGTGAATCAGAACACCCTGACAAAATACTTCCTCCGTTTGTTTTAAAAGGAGTATACAGCTCAAGTAGTACCTGGTCTGGTTTGAATCGTGTACTCCCTCCGTTTTAAATTGTAGGTCATTTTAGTTTTTTTTATACATATATTTTACTATATATCTAGACATAATCTATATGTAGATGCATAGTAAAAAATGTGTATCTAGAAAAACTAAAACGATTTATAATTTAGGACATAGGGAGAAGTACTTTTCAAACGAGCACAAGTCCCATCAGCACGACCACTGTCAACTGGATTCGTGTGTGCTTAGTCTTATCGTACTAAATGGATGTATAAGTACTTAAGTAGTAGTATCACTATGGTTCACCCATGGCTAACTAAAATATTGTAGGAGCACAGTTGAGAAATTCTTATGAATGATTCATTATACACCTTTAAATTTGATGTTAGGTAAAATCCTACTGGACTCGTAGTAATGGTATGGATAATTGCAGATGTCAAGTTCCATGTTTTCTTGAGTTGCTTGATATGATATATCATAGCTAGTGAAGATATGCAATAAAATTGTGAATAGAACAAGCCCATCTGCCCATCTGCACTCACCCACAAAGACTAGTGCGCCATTTTGTCTCATGAGAGTATTCAGATGGTTTGCCCGCACGGTCTTCACGTAGTCTATGTTCTGCCCCGCACTCATGCTTTCGTACTTGGGGTCATAGAGGTTGTAATAGTGCACATCAAGAACACATTTTTTGAACCTACTGGCGAAGTCGACCATCTCAGTAGCACCATTCTGGATTAGTCGTCCTGACATGATCACATAAACATCATCACGCTGCACATGCCTGTGGACTGCTTCATAACCAGCTTTGTAGTACTTCTTTAGGGCATCGAACTGCACTTCTATTGATGGCTCATTGAGAAGCTCAATTGCTAGAAGGCTTTTTCTTGAAGCATACCTGCCAAAATAATCACAAAATCATTGGAAGCTACTTTATTTATTTTTTTTTGGGAGGACGGCACTTTTTGGATACAGGATATACAAGAAAACCACTCTCTCTATGCACATTCTGAAAGACATACTTTATTGCAAGTCTGTGTTCCTACTGCCTCTGATGGCAGGTGTGACCGTAACTTTAAGGACATGCAAATCATTTGCGCCATTCCATGCTCAATTTCCACCCTACCAGTTTCTTAAGAGTTACTCAGGTCATTGAAAATTAAAGGCCTATCCATTTCTTAATAATCTAAGGGCCTCTTTCGCGACACAAATTTGATAACTTGTTACATGTTTTAGAGATCCCTAAAACAGATCAAATATAAAATTGGCACTTTCTACCAAAACAAAAGAACCTGTTACAAGTTTCATGGAAATATCAATTCTGTAGAAGATTGACACACCTGGCTGCAAGGGCTTCAATTACTTGGACAGTCTGGTCAATATTTCCATCACTAGTGCCCCAACCCACAGTACCATCTCTGGATCCACTGTGTTCATGGCCATTCTGTGACCATGGTGCAGCATGAAGGTCAACAATGACACCTAAGTTATACTTACTGCAAGAAAGCAAGGGAATGAAAGCATCAAAACAATAAATCTCAAGTCTATCACTAGTTTCAATATCTTTATTTCTTTTTCATTTTCTGGGGTAAAGAATGTAGGTCCTATATAGATTAGATATTAAGATGTCCCAAAAGTCAACACTTCGTTAAAACACAAAATTATAGCAACAAAAAATTAGATAAATGCTAGATAGTGTCATGACAGCTATAAGTGCTGAGTTTTAATGATGTAGTACCTTTTCTAACAACTAAAGCGTTTACCTCTTGTAAAATATTGTCTAATTGCACTTTGTGTTTTTATGTACCAAAGCTTAGTCATTGCTTTAATCCTGTAATTTCTAGGTGCATTTTTTCTTTAATAGTGGCGAATTAAACTGTGTACTATAGTTCAACAAGATAAAAACCGTGGTGGGGCTAGGCATTCAAATATTTCATTTAATGCACCCTTAATATCATGTTTTATTAAGTACTGAAAATGATTCCATAGTTCAATTTTCAACTCATGCATGCAAAGCATAACATAAGACATGACGAGATCCAACAAAGTATTAAGTTCTAGTTAATATGCCACATACATGAAGCTGTATTTCATTAGCTTGCTGGCGATAAAAGTAATGTGAAAAAGGTTCAGGTTTTCTTGTTTGTTTCTATCACTAGCATATATTTGCAGCAGAGTTGGATAACATTACACTGATACATCCGTTGTCATATTTATATTTAGTTTAGTAGGATATAATTGACAACTTGACTTACTCTGCCCAATCAAAAGCCTTATCCAAAACCGCTTGATAGCGAGGATAACTGGGAGGATGACAGGATGGAGTGTTTGCTTCATTTGTAATCCACCATGCAACTGGAATGCGTACTGCATTCAGTCCATTTGATGAAATGAAGCTGAAGTCATCTTCAACTATAAAAGTACTCCAGTGATCCTACAATGATATATAAAAAACCATTAAAATTAAATTGTAGACTAAAGTTGGGTACTATTGAGTCAGATTTGACATTTCTTGTCCCTTTTAACTTCAAAGTACACATCGATAGATTGAGCAATTCCTACTCATAAATTTCAGTATGAGTACTGCGCCGAACATAAAGCTTGTAACTGGTTGTAAAATATCAGTTTCAATTTCATTTTCAATCATATGCAAAATCTGGTATAGCCACTATCTTGGATAGAACAGATTGTGGAAGAAAAACTGCCAGGAACATGACTATTCTGGCATTTGGGCTTCAGGACTTGATAAGTGGTTGGACCAACAGGTAGATTGGCAGAGAAGCACAGAAGCAGAATGCTACAAAAGGAAACAACCAGCTCTTGGAGAGGCATCAAACGAATGACAGAAAACACAGTGGCTTCTTCTATCTCGGTCTCTCCCTTCCTCATCTCCTTTCTGTTCTTCCCAGGCAAGCTTGCTTCTTCTAGAATCCTCTAATTCTTCGGGATTCGCACCGCTGTACCAGTACTTGTCAAAGTACTAGTTTAAGTGATTGGGGTATGGAGGTCTCTAACAAAAACTAGGATCAAACAAAATTCAAGAGGGTTGTCACAGGCCCTCTCAGTAGACCCATTTCTTCATTGGACCACTGGAGGGAAGACTCCAGTAGCAACCCCCCCCCCCCCTCTCCCAGTTCAGGGTGGGCTTTAGGAAAGCTGAGCCCCTTTTCAGAACCAGCCCATGGTAGCAGAATCCTGACCTAACCCAGAGCCATAAGGATCCCAAATGATGACCTGAACCCAATCACATTCCCAAACATGTTTGAAATTCTGGAGGAAATAGAAACGATTTCACTAGTTTCATTCAGGCCATCTGAGCTCACCAAATGAAACTATGGTCCATACACTACTGTACTTATGCCTTTTTTAAGGATCAGATGTCATAGTTGATGTAGCATAATAATTGGTTCAGATTGGAGAAAGAAAACACACCTGTAACATGCTTACAGCTTGTTCTGCTCCATAGAAACTGCACAGCTGAGTGTCTCCTTGCATCTGTCCAGTAACTTGTATCTTGAAAACAGATGGATCCTTGTCACTCCAGCTTCCACTTGCTTCACTATTTGCAGTTACTGAACCTGATTGCTCCACCTGCATACACGAAGAATTATCAAAACATATATATCGGTTACCATATCACTGAATTATTGCAAAATATTTAGTACATTTTTAGGGTCTAGAGTATAATCAAAATGAATATATGACAATATTGAGTATTGTTCTCTTTCATCTGAACACAATACTTATAATTGGAAAGGTAAGACATCTAACCTTTTCTAGGAATGTCTCAGATGATTATAGTGAAATTTCACTTTTCACCTTAAATTTTCAAAATGGCATTGCCATGTAGTAATTTTTTTAAAAAAAATTCTGCAGTATGATACCATAAAAAGGAAATGGTGTATTACATCAGTAACAGTACAGGGAAACCAAGTCTTATACATAAAATGAAAAAGCTCAGCTGCTGTCACAGAGCTTGTCTATCATGTACGTAAAACATATTATCCTGGATTAGTGTTCAGAAAATGGGGTTGTCGAAAGTTTAGGGAATTAAATCCCAAGAGTTAGGATCTTCCCCTGATTCAATCATGACCTAAGATGGTGTCTTTTACCCCAACAGTCCTTCTGGAGGTCGCTAGAGAAGCTATAGCAGATGAGAAATACGGTGGTGTCGGTGGTTGTACAGGATGAGGTAATGGTGGCAGAATGGCTAGACGGGGTGGAGACAAAGGTAGCGGTGGCTGTTGGACTAGCATTCATTGATATAGATGATTAGCTACTACCTCTTGGCATGCAATATTTGTCATTACAGTTTTCGGGGAACACTTTCAATAATTGCACCAATCAGATGATAATAGGTGGGATTGTGCAGAATTAATTGGCTAAACTATGCCAGAGCCTATGGCATAACTCCTTGCTCTACGAATATAGAGCTAAGAAAGCCATTTATGTTGGAACAGAGGTGCACCGCAAAGTGGTGAAAAAAGATATCTGAATCATTTCAAAAGATCTGACAGAGAACTCCATTATTGGGTATTAACAATAATGAAAAAAATGTGATATAATTCAGCAATTAATAATTGAGAGCTAGTTCCGATCTTTCTCTGATTTTGCTTATCTGTGGTGTTTTTATATAATTTCAGCAAGCCACAGTAACACACCATTCATGGCCGCATGGATATAATATGAATTAGATACTGAAATCTTGAATAAATTCATAGACCTTCGATCAGAAATAGTATCTATCTGGGAAAAATACAATCATACTTCAGTACTTCACTTCTCTGATACATATAAAAGTGGCATATGGATTGGGCACAGGATATAATAGGAACACATCTAGCAGCTGCATAATCCAAGTATCAAGGAAATCTAGCTCCTGCACAAGCAAGTTGGGTAACCTATGCTCTTCCAACATATGGATGAGGAACAAAACAGATTAATTATAGGGTTTAATAAGCAGGAATAGGCAGGTTTCTAAAGTGCTTCACGATCACAAGGATTTACAAAACATGTGACCCACAAATAAAAAAATGACATAGCAGTACCTACTGAATCTCTGATATTCATGCTGGAAGCACAATTGTGCAGTGTTGATCTTACCTTAATATTAGAGTAGATTCTGGAAGTATATGAGGTAGCCTGAACAATCAATAGAGCTAAGAAACTTATGTGCAATTTGTAGAGCCATCAAATGCCACATACAAATGACATTTGGCTTTTAGCACTATAACATGAGTCAGTGAGTAATGATCAACAAGTATAGTATGAATACCTGCAAGAATTTTCCATTTGGAGCTCTGATCCGGATTTTCTCTCTGTTTTTCTTGTTAATTATGAACTGGAATTCCCCAGCTTGACTATGAGAGGTTGCCGTGGCAACCAATTGTTCACCATCATTGATGCTAATGAATTGATTTTTATTAGAACGAATCTTGAACATGTGACCGGAGCTGTCCATTTTCCAAAGCTAGCGAAAAAGTGAAAAACCAAGATAAGTCCAAGATTCATGGTACAAATTTTATTTCTGCATCTGCTGGAAAAAAAGGTTTATGCTATGCTACACAGAAAAGCACACATAAAGAAAAGTGATTCAAAGTTCAAACCTTGTAGCATGAGACTAAACACATTATGCCCATACAACGAATTGAACTGGAAAAAAACATTATCCAGATCTCCAATAAAGTGATCATCTACATCATTTGAAACAGTAAATTTGTTTTTAAAAGTAATGTTTGAGAATTCGTTGCTGTTTTGATACTCTTTCATGGCAAAACAATGTTTCTGAAACAAAATTTAGATTCAAATTTGCATATACGGTGTGGCGAAGGAAAGCCTCTGTAAATCAGCCTGCAACTCGGCCACAGTTGGTGACCATGAGTCGGAAATCAAACAACACGCATACAAGAATTGCAGACTAGTTTGGGACTCCCAGGTTATCACTTACTTCACGTGTGTTAAAATATTATCATGCTAAATGACATGATAAGTAACAAGACAGTATATTAACAGAGAAACTCTCACCCTGAAGATCTCCCAGTCCTGAGCCTTGCTCTGGTCGGCCGTGACCGCCGACCCGCCGCCGCCCGCGGCGCTTAAGAACATCTTCTGCGAGACGGACCAGAGGGTGATGCGCGTTCCATCCTGCAGGCGATAGTGAACAACAATTAGACGACGCCATGGCCGGGCTTGCCAAAAATCCCTCATCCGCCATAGGCCCGGCCCTAAACAGGAGAAGAATGTCTTGGATCCTGGAGTTGTAGGAGCGATTGATTGAGCCAAGTGCCGAGGGAAGCGAGGGACCAGCGGGAGGCGGCGAGCACGGGAACCAGGCGCGGGGGCAAGGCCATGGCTGCGGTGGTCGGTGGACCGACGAAGGTGAGATTATTGTACTATATGCGTTTAAAAATTTTCTGTTGTTGTAGGAAATGGATACATTGGGCTAATTTTCAAGTTGTTATGGGCTGTTTGGTAAAATAATACTCGTCCAAATGGTAAGTCATTCCAAAAATCTTAAAAGTCAAAGTATCTCAAATTTGATCAAATTTATATGATAATATAATAACATTTATGATGTCATCTAAGTATCATTAGATTCTTCATCAATTATATTTTCATATTATACCTATTTGATGTTATAAATCTTTATAATTTTCTCTATAATTTTGGTCAAACTTGAGATGTTTTGACTCTCCAAGATTCTTGGGAATGACTTACAATTTGGGATGGAGGGAGTAATTTAGTCTCTTTTTTAGGTATGGTTTTCACCCTCCTTCTTGTAGATCCTTCTAACCTCTTTCTAATTTTCTGTACAGTTTTCTTAACCTTATTTTAATATATTTAACATAGTACATTTTAATATATTTGTCTATACATTTAAATCGAACTAAGTTGTAGACATTTGGATTTTTAACACCGGTCCTTTCAAGAAAGGATCGAGTTCACATTATAAATAAAACATTATAGAGAGAGAAAATGATAAGTCAAGAGTTTTGAAGGAAATACCAGGTAGATTTATGAGTTATCCATTTGTCATCGATCGATTCATCTTACTTTTGTGATCTCTTCTTAACATCTCACCTATGTTTTATTGTTAATACAAATTAGAGTTTTATTAATTTTGATTCTTGTTGGCTTAATCTTTGCATGAATATTTGGAATCTTTAAGTAACATCAAAATGAAAAGTTGTCAATTACAAACTTGTAGATTTTGTCAATAACTGCAGTTATCATATATAAATTTCTCCATTCGACATAGTATGAGTTTTTATCTCATAGTAAACTCACACATAAACACTTGTTTTCATGCTTTCATCATAGACCAATTCAATCCTTGCCTGCTTCTTAACCAATTCATATATCATTATTTTATTATGTTCTTAATGTAATTAAAGTTATTATACATATCCACTTCATATATCATTATTCTATTATGTTCTATTGTTAGAATTTGATCGTGCATGAGAGACAAAAATACAATCCTATCTAGAACCAGGTGTCCTAACATTTCCCCGTTAATAATTACTCACTTTTCCCGTTGCTATAATAGAATAATCTAAGTTCGCACCCGCCAAATTTTCTTAACCAATGCAAAATGGTCTCTAGCCTAGTAGTTAGGACACCTGGGTAACCTCCAACCGGCTTGGATTCGACTCCTAGTAGGAGCGAATTAAATAGGTATAGAATAAAAAAAAATATAAAAAAATAGGTTGGGTACCTTTCCCTTACTGACTTCGGTCAAAATTTTCTTAACCAATTTCCTGCAGAAATTGAATTAATTTATATTTTCAAAATGCCTGGTTTAGAAAAGTTTCTTTTCTTTGTTTTCCTTTAGCTTCAAAATAAGTAGGAATAATTGTGGGTACAATACATGTGATAATTTTATAAGGTGCAAATCGTTTAGAAAAGCACAATCACTATTTAAAAAAATGCTTTTGTTTTCGACAGGACTATATATATACATGGTAAATATATTATGAGTGAGTGGAAAAAAAAATAATATCGAAACATTCTAATGGCGGTCTGACGGAGTACATCGCTATACTAAGGTTCAACAAAATCGTGTACCTTTTACATATATACTATAGTGTAAACCATGAGA